>NC_057794.1:8624281-8781620 GCF_018294505.1 Triticum aestivum | reverse complement strand
AGCAAACGAAAAAGAATTAAAATGGAAAACACAAAATTAAATGAAAAAGAAATCATAAAACCAAAAATCCCCCAAACATTTTAGTACCGGTTGGTGTTACCAACCGGTACTAAAGGGCTCCCGGCCCCCGGAGCTGGCTTGTGCGACGTGGTTGCCGTTTAGCAACGGTTCGTGCTGAACCGGTACTAAAGGGGGGGCTTTAGTGCCGAAATGTTAGTGCCGGTTCCGAAACCGGCACTAAAGGCCCTTACGAACCGGTGCTAATGGCCCGTTTTCTACTAGTGTCATGCCGGCCGCGGTCTTCGTCCTCTCCGCCGCCGCCGTAGGAGTCCTCCGTCGCCAAGTTAGGGCACGGTTGATTCAACTGCTCGGTCTCCTACTCTTCCCATCTAGCAGTTCATCGTGTGGTAAGTAAAACTCTCTTTTTACCATCTTGTTGAAATTAAGAGATTCATCCTGTTCACCGAAAGTGGTTTCTACCTACTCAATGTTAGATCTATCATGTATGTATCTCATATAATTCCTAGTATATTCAGTTAAGCTTCATAACGAGTTAGATTCCTCACTTGTACTTATTCCTGGATTCCTACAAATCTGGAACCAACCCCAAACACATAAGTGAATGTCTTCGCACTATGAGGTCAATGTCTTCAAAATGATTTACCTTCAAAATCTTCTGAGAACGCATATGACCACTCCCCTTCCCTCGCATCTATAATGCTGTCACGGGTACATGTCCGTGGGAGAATCCCTTGGTTCTCATAGTCTGCATTCGTTTGCAGAATTCTTACAGCATCACATTAACTCTCCCGAAGCCAGTTCTTGTTTGACCAGCAAGCGGAAGCCTTTGAAGCCTTTGAACGTGTTGACGCCATTCAATTTGAAGTTCATGGTTATAGAGAAATCAGCAAGGAAGGGTGGCAGACAGCATCGAGGGGGAACATCAAGAGATCTGCCTGATGACCTCTTAGAGCTGTACAAGACAGATCCAGAAGAGGACTACAATCAGCGCAAGACACGAATCCAATGGATTCAAAGATATTGGGGCGAACAATGGTTTAAATACAAGTTTGTGGCCCAGGAGTATGCTGAGAAGAATGCCATCAAGAGTCCTTGGGGTGACATTCTCTTCCGAAATCTTCAACCCAAGACCAGAGCTGAAGCCATTGCTCAGGGTTTCTATCCCTGTATGGTCCGTGGACCACAGACTGACAATGCCGACCCATCATCACTGCTCTGGTGTCGTGACAATAATCTCTTCAAGCACAACTTCCAGCACGCAAAGGCATCGGCCAAGGAAAACAAGAAGTCACTGGGACTAGACTTCAACCCTAGTCCTTCTGCTCCATGGGGTGACGGCACACGCGATGCTGAACCCAATATCATCGGACCTTTCTACAACCTTGATGGCCTTATCACTCACATTTTTGTTCAAGGTGCCAAAGTAGATCATTCTGATGATGATGCCGACACTGATGAAGCCCCAGCTCCAAAGCCGCAGAAGCCAAAGAAGGCTAGAGCTTCAAATCAACTGCTCCTCCAAAAGCTTCACGTGTGAAGCCACTAGCTCCTACACCTCCTGAAGATAGTGTGCAGTCACGTATCTCCAAGAAGACGGAGATGAAAAAGAATACTGATCAGGCATTGACTCCTGCTGCCATTTTGCGAGACGAACACATTGACCTGTCCAGTGATGAAGATCTTGCAGATGACGCTCTTGAGCAACTAATTAAGACCAAGGAAGAAGCAGAAATCTTCAATGATTTGCCTCTCATTGATGAGTGGTTTGAAACCCCCAATCTCAGCTTTGACGATCTACAACTTCCAATTGGCCTCAGCGTCTCTTTCACTGGCGCCATTGCTTCTGAGCTAGCTCTAGCTCAGCGCATCATTGAACTGAAGCAAAAGATCCACTATGAGAAAGCTCAGTTCAAGAAGCACATGGCAAAGCTTAGCGTGCAAGATGTCAAAAACCTCAAGGGTATGCTGCACGAGCTCAAGGAAGCCATTGTCAAGAAACGAGAAGAAGCCAAAGGTTCTCGTGAGCGCATGAAGAGTCTGGCTGACAAGTGCGTGCAAGCCTACAATGAAGCTGAGAAGCGCAAGGCTCTTGGGTGTCCTGGCATCGACCCTAGAATGGCTGCAAAGAAGAAGAAGAAGCCATCGACTGACAAATCTGCACCTTCAAGGCTGGAAGAACCCCGCATTGTCTTCCCAAGCAGCATGTCCGGCTCGAAGCCAAAGGTCACGTCCACCGCTTCAGACCTGAAGAAGACAAGGGCTGCCGAGGCTGAAGCCAGAAAGAGGAAAAATCCTGACGCTTCTGATGTCGCTCCCTCCAAGAAGAAGCGCAAAACCAAGAAAGATCAGGCTGCTCCCACAGAGCCCCTTATTATCGAGCCCATCTCGGTTGCTCGTTCTAACTCTTCGCATCAAGAACGACAGATGATAGTTCATGAGCCTGCTTCCACAGAGGCTCCTGAAGCTGAAGACTTTCCAGCAGTTGACCCCATCGCTGCTGAAGACATTGGTCACCATGACAATGTTGAAGATGATGTAGTTCTTCCTCAAATCGAGCACAACTTGGTATCATCCCCTGTTCTCACGAACAACAAACTCATCAGCATTGGTCGTCCTTTGATGCCAATTGCTCAGGATGCATCATGGGCTGATCACCCACAACAACAAGAAACCCCTAGTACTCCCCGACAACAAGTCACCCCACCAGTGCAAGAAGAAGAGGATGACTTCGAGGCCCAGCCAACTCCATCTTCATAGGCGTCGCCGGCGTTACACAGGCTTCGCAAAGGACCAAGGCCCCAAGTCCCTCTTTTGAGCGTTTCAAAAGGAGAAGTACACCACCAATCTGTTGCACGTCAGGTGTTCCCCGAAGCTCCTCCTACTGTGAACGTCTCTGAGTCTGACGCTAAAGTTGCTGAAGACAATCCGGCTGCATCAGCCGAAGAGAAACAAGCAGAAGAACGTGTCCCTACTTCCCCCATCACTGAAGAAGTTGTTCCTGAAGTGAATGTGTCAGTGCCCGACCCTCCAGCTCCTCAAGTGGAGGTTGAGAATCCTGAGGCTGCCACCACTAACACCACTGAAGCCAATGACGTGGTCATGGCTGAAGACAGTGTAGAGCCTGCACCTAACACTGTGCCAGAAGCCAATGAAGCCAATGATGCACCTGTAACAGATGTGCAGCCTGACGCCTCTGTTGATGCCACAACTCCTGTTCCACCACCAAGGCCACATACTATTGAGCAAGCATACAACTATGGTCAGTTCATCATTGTCAAATGGCCTCTTCTTGTTCCTCCACCTGCTGCTGGTCCCTAATTTGACTATCACGTCGAGCACAGGCCTCAGGTTTAGAAGCCAACGCCAAGGCTGCCTAGGTTTCCAGGCACTGCATCTGCACCCGGATCATTCAATATCAATGGCTTCAAAGCATACAACACCTTCTTCAACAGCGCCAAGAACCCCTACTCTAAGGAAACAATATCTTCTGATCGGTTCTGGAGGTATCAGCAGCGCAGTTATTACTCATGCATCGTGTACAATCAAGGTCACATTTTTCCCCATATGCGTCTTGACACTGAAGCCATAACTGGTCTGCCCTGTTTGGAAGAAGCGCTGGATTGCTTCAGAGAATCTGGCTTGTTGCAGTTCGTCACTGACAAGGAGCACTGGAACAAAGAATTGATGCTCCAATTCTATGCCACTCTTCATATTCGTGGCTACAACAGGGATCCGAAGACTTGGGTCCTTGAGTGGATGACAGGCAATGTTCATGAAGCCAAAGCCTTTGATATCATTGAGCTCACTGGCCTGCCCACTCTAGGAGATCTTTATGAACCTGGTTGTTAGCTTCACAGTGCTGCTATGGAAAGCATTTTTCACAAGAGTGAACCCAACATGAGTCAGATGCTTAGCATGATGAAGCCTTTGCCTCCAGATGCTGAATATCCTGAGTTCTTTGTTGAAGACCTTGAGTATCTGCCACGCACTATCTATCACATCATAAGGCGAACTCTCTGGCCCATCAAAGGACATTCTCCACATGCAAAGCTGGAAGGTGCAATTATGACTTTGGTCTTCCATATTCTTCACGGCAAAAGCTTCAATGCACAAGACTTCTTCATCCACCAACTTGCTGCATCAGGATCTGATCTCTTTGGCTTGAAGTTTTACGCTCCATGGATTATGCGTCTGATCAAACTACACTCAGCTGTCACCTATCAGCCCTCTGCTCGCAATCATTGGATTTTTCTGCCTGACATCGATATGTCAGTCGAAGCCATCTATCCAGAGCCTGCCAAGGAGCCCCTTAGTCTTCAGAATGCTGATAAGCAAAGTTTCTCTCAACACATTGAAGGCGACCCAGCAGTCACTCGTGTTTATCCTTTGGCTGGTACTACCAGTGCACCTCATCGTGCCCTCACTGAAGCCACTGAAAGCACCATTGCACAACGGCCCAAGAAGCAATCTCGTGTTCTCAATGACCGAGAGCTTCTGGTTGCCCTTCATCAGAAACAGGATAAGGATCATGACTGGCTGAAGCGCCAAATGCAAAGCCTCTTGGTGGACGTAAACATGATTCACAACCTTGCCACCAAGAATGCCTTTGTCGCCCATGAAACTTGTCGGCGTACATGGAAAGGGCTGACGCTTATGTGTTCTAAAGATGATCTTCAAGATGATGGTTTCTCTGAACGCTTCAAGTTTGACTCAACACCTCCGAGAAGGACCTTGTTGCGGCGTACTCCATATCTTGAAGACTCTGAGTTCTCCTCCTCTGCTGCAAGAGTGAATGCACGTGTCATCGATGATGAAGACGATTCTACTTCACCACCTTCGACGCGAATCACCACTGCATCGAGTTCGTCTGCACCGCCAACCAACTCCTACGACCCTGCTGCTTCACCAACTCCTCATGGGAACGAGTAGGTGCTCTATGTCTTCAAACCTTTTTGGTCCTTACTGACAAAAGGGGAAGAAGCATATGAGTTTAATAGTCTTCAAGCGGGTCCATATGGGCGGTGGTTTTATATGTTGCCTAGTGTTTACAACTCTCGCGTTTTGATACATTTGGTTCTTTGAGTTGTAACACTCAAACTCGATGGTCGTCTGCTACTTATTTGCTTTTCTGTGATGTGATGATAAATTCCGCATGTGCGACGATAAATTCTGCACTTAGATCATTTTGTAGACGTCCATTTTTCATTATGCATGTCATTATCTTTGTTACATCATATCTTGCATAATGAATTGTCACCATAGGTTGAAGAGGATCTCCACAAGTACAACCTTCCATGTGCATTTGCATTCCTAAAGCAAATTACTTATATGCACATCTTCAGGGGGAGCCCTTGAAACTTATGAAGACAATACACTATCCTTTACAATTTCACATATTTTATTCCCCGTTGAAAACTTCAACCAGTTTGTCATCAATCACCAAAAAGGGGGAGATTGTAGGTGCATCTAGTGCCACCCCTAGTTGGTTTTGGAGTATTGATGACAAACCTCGTTGAGGGACTAATGAGTTTGTGAGAATTGCAGGATAACACAGGTAGAAGTCCCTCATTGATTCGGTTTTTCCTACCAGAGATGACCCCTAAAAATGTATGAAGACATTGAAGTCAAAGGTGGTATGCGAAGACATTCACATTGAAGACTATGACAAGAGAGGACATCGCGTGAAGACTATGGAGCACGAAGACTTAGTAGTTTCGTCGTTCTGTGTTTTTCTTTGTTGAGTCATAGGAACCACCGTACTGTTAAGTGGGGTCCAAGAGAACCAGTCAGAATGACTGAAGTGATGCTTAGCCAAAATCATATGTCTTCGAGTGAAGACAATGAGAGGAAATCTTATCCAGAGTTGGATAAGTCAGCTTTGCTAGTAGCCCAAGTGAAGTTGCCGTGTGTGTTGGAAATATGCCCTAGAGGCAATAATAAAAGTATTATTATATTTCATTGTTCATGATGATTGTCTTTTATTCATGCTATAACTGTATTATCCGGAAATCGTAATACACGTGTGAATACTTAGACCACACTATGTCCCTGGTAAGCCTCTAGTTGACCAGCTCGTTGTGATCAACAGATAGTCATGGTTTCTTGACTATGGACATTGGATGTCATTGATAACGGGATCACATCATTAGGAGAATGATGTGATGGACAAGACCCAATCCTAAGCATAGCATAAAAGATCGTGTAGTTCGTTTTGCTAGAGCTTTGCAAGTGTCAAGTATCTCTTCCTTCGACCATGAGATCGTGTAACTCCCGGATACCGTAAGAGTGCCTTGGGTGTATCAAACGTCACAACGTAACTGGGTGACTATAAAGGTGCATTACAGGTATCTCCGAAAGTAGCTGTTGGGTTGACACGGATCGAGACTGGGATTTGTCACTCCGTATGACGGAGAGGTATCTCTGGGCCCACTCGGTAATGCATCATCATATTGAGCTCAATGTGACCAAGGTGTTGGACACGGGATCATGCATTACGGTACGAGTAAAGTGACTTGCCGGTAACGAGACTGAACAAGGTATTGGGATACCGTCGATCGAGTCTCGGGCAAGTAACGTACCGATTGACAAAGGGAATTGCATACAGGGTTTGATCGAATCCTCGACATAGTGGTTCATCCGATGACAACATCGAGGAGCATGTGGGAGCCATCATGGGTATCCATATCCTGCTGATGGTTATTGACTGAGAGCATCTCGGTCATGTCTGCATGTCTCCCGAACCCGTAGGGTCTACACACTCAAGGTTCGGTGACGCTAGGGTTATGAAGATATGGATATGCAGAAACCCGAATGTTGTTCGGAGTCCCGGATGAGATCTCGGACGTCACGAGGAGTTCCGGAATGGTCCGGAGGTAAAGAATTATATATAGGAAGTGCTATTTCGGGCATCGGGACAAGTTTCGGGGTTATCGGTATTGTACCGGGACCACCGGAAGGGTCCCGGGGATCCACCGGGTGGGGCCACCTATCCCGGGGGGCCACATGGGCTGTAGGGGGTGCGCCTTGGCCATCATGGGCCAAGGGCACCAGCCCCTATAGGCCCATGCGCCTAGGGTTTCCCCCTAGGATGAGTCCTAGTGGTGGAAGGCACCCCTAGGTGCCTTGGGGGGAGGGAAACCTCCCCTAGGCCGCCGCCCCCCCTAGTAGATCTCATCTACTAGGGCCGGCGCCCCCCCTGGCACCCCTATATATAGTGGGGGAGAGGAGGGACTTCATACACCAGCCCCTGGCGCCTCCACCTCCCCCCGTTACGTCTCTCTCTCGTAGTCTCGGCGAAGCCCTGCTGCTGTGACGCCCTGCATCCACCATCACGCCGTCGTGCTGCTGGATCTTCATCAACCTCTCCTTCCCCCTTGCTAGATCAAGAAGGAGGAGACGTCTCCCGTCCCATACGTGTGTTGAACGCGGAGGTGCCGTCCGTTCGGCGCTGGTCATCGGTGATTTGGATCACGTCGAGTACGACTACATCATCACCTTGCAAGCTTCCGCACGCGATCTACAAGTGGTATGTAGATGCAAACTCTCTCCCTAGACTCGTTTCTTAGATGAACTCATAGATGGATCTTGGTGAAACCGTAGGAAAAATTTTAATTTTCTGCAACGTTCCCCAACAGTGGCATCATGAGCTAGGTCTATGCGTAGTTCTCTTTGCACGAGTAGAACACAACTTTGTTGTGGGCGTGGATTTTGTCATCTTACTTGCCTCTACTAGTCTTTTCTTGCTCAACGATATTGTGGGATGAAGCGGCCCGGACCAACCTTACACGTACACTTACGTGAGACCGGTTCCACCGACTGACATGCACAAGTTGCATAAGGTGGCTGGCGGGTGTCTGTCTCTCCCACCTTAGTTGGAGCGGAATCGATGAACAGGGCCCTTATGAAGGGTAAATAGAAGTTGACAAAATCACGTTGTGGTGATTCGTAGGTAAGAAAATGTTCTTGCTAGAACCCAATTGCAGCCACGTAAAAGATGCAACAACAATTAGAGGACGTCTAACTTGTTTTTTGCAGCGATTGATCATGTGATGTGATATGGCCAGAAGTTGTGATGAATGATGAATTGTGATGTATGAGATCATGTTCTTTGTAGTAGGATTCATGACTTGCATGTCGATGAGTATGACAACCGGCAGGAGCCATAGGAGTTGTCATTATTTTTTGTATGACCTGTGTGTCATTGAATAACGTCATGTAAACTACTTTACTTTATTGCTAAACGTTAGTCATAGAAGTAGAAGTAGTCGTTGGCGTGACAACTTCATGAAGACACGATGATGGAGATCATGATGATGGAGATCATGGTGTCAAGCCGGTGACAAGATGATCATGGAGCCCCGAAGATGAAGATCAATGGAGCTATATGATATTGGCCATATCATGTCACAACTATATAATTGCATGTGATGTTTATTATGTATTATGCATCTTGTTTACTTAGGACGACGGTAGTAAATAAGATGATCCCTTATAAAATTTCAAGAAGTGTTCTCCCCTAACTGTGCACCGTTGCTACAATTCGTCGTTTCTAAGCACCACGTGATGATCGGGTGTGATGGATTCTTACGTTCACATACAACGGGTGTAAGACAGTTTTACACAGCGAAAACACTTAGGGTTAACTTGACGAGCCTAGCATGTGCAGACATGGCCTCGGAACACGGAGACCGAAAGGTCGAACACGAGTCGTATGGAAGATACGATCAACATGAAAATGTTCACCGACGATGACTAGTCCGTCTCACGTGATGATCGGACACGGGCTAGTCGACTCGGATCGTGTAACACTTAGATGACTAAAGGGATGTCTAAATCTAAGTGGGAGTTCATAATTTGATTAGAACTTTATTATCATGAACTTAGTCTAAAACCTTTGCAAATATGTCTTGTAGATCAATGGCCAACGCTAATGTCAACATGAACTTCAACGCGTTCCTAGAGAAAACCAAGCTGAAAGATGATGGCAGCAACTATACGGACTGGGTCCGGAACCTGAGGATCATCCTCATAGCTGCCAGGAAACAATATGTCCTAGAAGGACCGCTAGGTGACGCTCCCGTCCTAGAGAACCAAGACATTATGAATGCTTGGCAGTCTCGCGCTGATGATTACTCCCTCGTTCAGTGCGGCATGCTTTACAGCTTAGAACCGGGGCTCCAAAAGCGTTTTGAGCATCACGGAGCATATGAGATGTTCGAAGAGCTGAAACTAGTTTTCCAAGCTCATGCCCGGGTCGAGAGATATGATGTCTCCGACAAGTTCTACAGTTGTAAGATGGAGGAGAACAGTTCTGTCAGTGAGCACATCCTGAAGATGTCTGGGTTGCACAACCGTATGACCCAGCTAAACATTAACCTCCCAGATGAGGCGGTCATTGACAGAATCCTCCAGTCGCTCCCACCAAGCTACAAGAGCTTTGTGATGAACTACAACATGCAGGGAATGGAAAAGACCATTCCTGAAGTGTTCTCGATGCTGAAGTCAGCAGAGGCTGAAATCAAGAAAGAACATCAAGTGTTGATGGTCAATAAGACCACTAAGTTCAAGAAGGGCAAGGGTAAGAAGAACTTCAAGAAATACGGCAAAGATGTTGCCGCGCCTGGTAAGCCAGTTACCGGGAAGAAGTCAAAGAATGGACCCAAGCTTGAGACTGAGTGCTTTTATTGCAAAGGGAAGGGTCACTGGAAGCGGAACTGCCCCAAATACTTAGCGGATAAGAAGGCCGGCAACACCAAAGGTATATTTGATATACATGTGATTGATGTGTACCTTACCAGTACTCGTAGTAACTCCTGGGTATTCGATACCGGTGCCGTTGCTCATATTTGTAACTCACAGCAGGAGCTGCGGAATAAACGGAGACTGGCGAAGGACGAGGTGACGATGCGCGTCGGGAATGGTTCCAGAGTCGATGTGATCGCCGTCGGCACGCTGCCTCTACATTTACCTACGGGATTAGTTTTGAACCTTAATAATTGTTATTTAGTGCCAAGTTTGAGCATGAACATTGTATCTGGATCTCGTTTAATACGAGATGGCTACTCATTTAAGTCTGAGAATAATGGTTGTTCGATTTATATGAGAGATATGTTTTATGGTCATGCTCCGATGGTCAATGGTTTATTCTTAATGAATCTCGAGCATAATATTACACATGTTCATAGTGTAGATGCGAAAAGATTTAAAGTTGATAACGATAGTCCCATATACTTGTGGCACTACCGCCTTGGTCACATTGGTGTCAAGCGCATGAAGAAGCTCCATGCTGATGGACTTTTAGAGTCTCTTGATTATGAATCGTTTGACACGTGCGAACCATGCCTCTTGGGCAAAATGACCAAGACTCCGTTCTCCGGAACATTGGAGCGAGCAACCAACTTGTTGGAAATCATACATACCGATGTGTGCGGTCCAATGAGCGTTGAGGCTCGCGGAGGATATCGTTATGTTCTCACTCTCACAGATGACTTGAGTAGATATGGGTATGTCTACTTAATGAAACACAAGTCTGAGACCTTTGAAAAGTTCAAGGAATTTCAGAATGAGGTGGAGAATCAACGTGACCGAAAGATAAAATTCTTACGATCAGATCGTGGAGGAGAATACTTAAGTCACGAATTTGGTACACACTTAAAGAAATGTGGAATCGTTTCACAGCTCACGCCGCTTGGAACACCTCAGCGAAACGGTGTGTCCGAACGTCGTAATCGCACTCTATTGGATATGGTGCGGTCTATGATGTCTCTTACCGATTTACCGCTATCATTTTGGGGATAAGCTCTAGAGACAGCTACATTCACTTTAAATAGGGCACCGTCTAAATCCGTTGAGACGACACCGTATGAATTATGGTTTGGAAAGAAACCTAAGCTGTCGTTTCTAAAAGTTTGGGGATGCGAAGCTTATGTCAAGAAACTTCAACCTGAAAAGCTCGAACCCAAGTCGGAAAAATGCGTATTCATAGGATACCCTAAGGAAACTATAGGGTATACCTTCTACTTAAGATCCGAAGGCAAGATCTTTGTTGCCAAGAACGGATGCTTTCTGGAAAAAGAGTTTCTCTCGAAAGAAGTAAGTGGGAGGAAAGTAGAACTCGATGAAGTACTACCTCTTGAGCGGGATAGTGACGCAGCACAGGAAACCGTTCCTGTGATGCCCACACCAACTGAAGAGGAAAACCATGATAATGATCAAGGTACTTCGGATCAAGTTACTGCTGAACTTCGTAGGTCCACAAGGACACGTTCCGCACCAGAGTGGTACGGCAACCCTGTCCTGGAAATCATGTTGTTAGACAACAATGAACCTTCGAACTATGAAGAAGCAATGGCGGTCCCAGATTCCAACAAATGGCTTGAAGCCATGAAATCCGAGATAGAATCCATGTATGAAAACAAAGTATGGGCTTTGACAGACTTGCCCGATGATCGGCGAGCGATAGAAAACAAATGGATCTTTAGGAAGAAGACGGACGCGGATGGTAATGTTACCATCTATAAAGCTCGACTTGTCGCTAAGGGTTATCGACAGGTTCAAGGGATTGACTACGACGAGACATTCTCTCCCGTAGCGAAGCTAAAGTCCGTCCGAATCATGTTAGCAATTGCCGCATACTATGATTATGAGATATGGCAGATGGACGTCAAAACAACATTCCTTAACGGGCATCTTAAGGAAGAACTGTATATGATGCAGCCGGAAGGTTTTGTCGATCCTCGGAACGCTAACAAAGTATGCAAGCTCCAGCGATCCATTTATGGACTGGTGCAAGCATCTCGGAGTTGGAACATTCGCTTTGATGAGATGATCAAAGCGTTTGGGTTTATGCAGACTTATGGAGAAGCCTGCGTTTACAAGAAAGTGAGTGGGAGCTCTGTAGCATTTCTCATATTATATGTAGATGACATACTCCTGATGGGAAATAATATAGAATTTTTGGACAGCATTAAGGCCTACTTGAATAAGTGTTTTTCAATGAAGGACCTTGGAGAAGCTGCTTATATATTAGGCATCAAGATCTATAGAGATAGATCGAGACGCCTCATAGGTCTTTCACAAAGCACATACCTTGATAAGATTTTGAAGAGATTCAGAATGGATCAGTCCAAGAAGGGGTTCTTGCCTATGTTACAAGGTATGAGACTGAGCTCAGCTCAGTCACCGACCATGGCAAAAGATAAAGAAGAGATGAGTGTCATCCCCTATGCTTCAGCCATAGGATCTATTATGTATGCCATGCTGTGTACCAGACCCGATGTAAACCTTGCCGTAAGTTTGGTAGCAAGATACCAAAGTAATCCCGGCAAGGAACACTGGACAGCGGTCAAGAATATCCTGAAGTACCTGAAAAGGACGAAGGACATGTTTCTCGTTTATGGAGGAGATGAAGAGCTCGTCGTAAAGGGTTACGTCGACGCTAGCTTCGACTCAGATCTGGATGACTCTAAGTCACAAACCGGATACGTGTATATGTTGAATGGTGGAGCAGTAAGCTGGTGCAGCTGCAAGCAGAGCGTCGTGGCGGGATCTACGTGTGAAGCGGAGTACATGGCAGCCTCGGAGGCAGCGCATGAAGCAATTTGGGTGAAGGAGTTCATCACCGACCTAGGAGTCATACCCAATGCGTCGGGGCCGATCAAACTCTTCTGTGACAACACTGGAGCTATTGCCCTCGCCAAGGAGCCCAGGTTTCACAAGAAGACCAGGCACATCAAGCGTCGTTTCAACTCCATCCATGAAAATGTTCAAGATGGAGACATAGAGATTTGCAAAGTGCACACGGATCTGAATGTCGCAGATCCGCTGACTAAACCTCTCTCGCGTGCAAAACATGATCAACACCAGAACTCTATGGGTGTTCGATTCATCACAATGTAACTAGATTAGTGACTCTAGTGCAAGTGGGAGACTGTTGGAAATATGCCCTAGAGGCAATAATAAAAGTATTATTATATTTCAATGTTCATGATAAATGTCTTTTGTTCATGCTATAACTGTATTATCCGGAAATCGTAATACACGTGTAAATACTTAGACCACAATATGTCCCTGGTGAGCCTCTAGTTGACTAGCTCGTTGTGATCAACAGATAGTCATGGTTTCCTGACTATGGACATTGGATGTCGTTGATAACGGGATCACATCATTAGGAGAATGATGTGATGGACAAGACCCAATCCTAAGCATAGCATAAAAGATCGTGTAGTTCGTTTTGCTAGAGCTTTGCCAATGTCAAGTATCTCTTCCTTCGACCATGAGATCGTGTAACTCCCGGATATCGTAAGAGTGCCTTGGGTGTATCAAACGTCACAATGTAACTGGGTGACTATAAAGGTGCATTACAGGTATCTCCGAAAGTATCTGTTGGGTTGACACGGATCGAGATTGGGATTTGTCACTCCGTATGACGGAGAGGTATCTCTGGGCCCACTCGGTAATGCATCATCATAATGAGCTCAATGTGACCAAGGTGTTGGACACGGGATCATGCATTACGGTACAAGTAAAGTGACTTGCCGGTAACGAGACTGAACAAGGTATTGGGATACCGACGATCGAGTCTCGGGCAAGTAACGTACCGATTGACAAAGGGAATTGTATACAGGGTTTGATTGAATCCTCGACATCGTGGTTCATCCGATGACAACATCGAGGAGCATGTGGGAGCCATCATGGGTATCCAGATCCCGCTGTTGGTTATTGACCTGAGAGCGTCTAGGTCATGTCTGCATGTCTCCCGAACCCGTAGGGTCTACACACTTAAGGTTCGGTGGCGCTAGGGTTATTAGGAAGACTAGTAAGTGACTACCGAATGTTGTTCGGAGTCCCGGATGGGATCCCGGACGTCACGAGGAGCTCCGGAAGGGTCCGGAGGTAAAGATTTATATATGGGAAGTTGTCAAACGGACATCGAGAAGTTTCGGGGTCATACCGGTATTGTACCGGGGCCACCGGAAGGGTTCCGGGGGTCCACCGGGAGGGGCCACCCCTCCCGGGGGTCCACATGGGCTGCGTGGGGCAGGGAGCCAGCCCCTGGTGGGCTGGCCGCACCCCCTCCCTTGGGCCCTTGCGCCTAGGGTTGAGGGGGGAACCCTAGGGGGCGCCCCCTTGGCTTGGGGGGCAAGCCACCCTCTCCCCCTCTCCCCTTGGCCGCCGCACCCCCCCCTAGATGGGTTCTAGGGGGCCGGCCCCCTTCTCCCTTCCCCCTATAAATAGAGGGGTGAGGGGAGGGCAGCCGCACCACCCTCCAAGGTGCAGCCCTCCCCTCCCCAACACCTCTCCTCCTCCGTTGTGTGCTTGGCGAAGCCCTGTCGGAGTACTGCCTCTCCACCATCACCACGCCGTCGTGCTGCCAGTGGGGCTGTCTTACTCAACCTCTCCTTCCCCCTTGCTGGATCAAGAAGGAGGAGACGTCTCCCGTCCCGTACGTGTGTTGAACGCGGAGGTGTTGTCCGTTCAGCACTTGGTCATCGGTGATTCGAATCACGTCGAGTACGACTACATCATCACCTTGCAAGCTTCCGCACGCAATCTACAAGTGGTATGTAGATGCAAACTCTCTCCCTTGACTCGTTGCTTAGATGAACTCATAGATGGATCTTGGTGAAACCGTAGGAAAAAATTTAATTTTCTGCAACGTTCCCCAACAGTGGCATCATGAGCTAGGTCTATGCGTAGTTCTCTTTGCACGAGTAGAACACAATTTTGTTGTGGGCGTGGATTTTGTCATCTTACTTGCCTCTACTAGTCTTTTCTTGCTCAACGGTATTGTGGGATGAAGCGGCCCGGACCAACCTTACACGTACGCTTACGTGAGACCGGTTCCACCGACTGACATGCACTAGTTGCATAAGGTGGCTGGCGGGTGTCTGTCTCTCCCACTTTAGTTGGAGCGGAATCGATGAACAGGGCCCTTATGAAGGGTAAATAGAAGTTGACAAAATCACGTTGTGGTGATTCGTAGGTAAGAAAACGTTCTTGCTAGAACCCAATTGCAGCCACGTAAAAGATGCAACAACAATTAGAGGACGTCTAACTTGTTTTTGCAACGATTGATCATGTGATGTGATATGGCCAGAAGTTGTGATGAATGATGAATTGTGATGTATGAGATCATGTTCTTTGTAATAGGATTCACGACTTGCATGTCGATGAGTATGACAACCGGCAGGAGCCATAGGAGTTGTCTTTATTTTTTGTATGACCTGCGTGTCATTGAATAACGTCATGTAAACTACTTTACTTTATTGCTAAACGTTAGTCATAGAAGTAGAAGTAGTCGTTGGCGTGACAACTTCATGAAGACACGATGATGGAGATCATGGTGTCAAGCCGGTGACAAGATGATCATGGAGCCCCGAAGATGAAGATCAATGGAGTTATATGATATTGGCCATATCATGTCACAACTATATAATTGCATGTGATGTTTATTATGTTTTGCATCTTGTTTACTTAGGACGACGGTAGTAAATAAGATGATCCCTTACAAAAATTTCAAGAAGTGTTCTCCCCTAACTGTGCACCGTTGCTACAGTTCGTCGCTTCTAAGCACCACGTGATGATCGGGTGTGATGGATTCTTACGTTCACATACAACGGGTGTAAGACAGTTTTACACAGCGAAAACACTTAGGGTTAACTTGACGAGCCTAGCATGTGCAGACATGGCCTCGGAACACGGAGACCGAAAGGTCGAACACGAATCGTATGGAAGATACGATCAACATGAGAATGTTCACCGACGATGACTAGTCCGTCTCACGTGATGATCGGACACGGGCTAGTCGACTCGGATCGTGTGACACTTAGATGACTAGAGGGATGTCTAATCTAAGTGGGAGTTCATAATTTGATTAGAACTTTATTATCATGAACTTAGTCTAAAACCTTTGCAAATATGTCTTGTAGATCAATGGCCAACGCTAATGTCAACATGAACTTCAACGCGTTCCTAGAGAAAACCAAGCTGAAAGATGATGGCAGCAACTATACGGACTGGGTCCGGAACCTGAGGATCATCCTCATAGCTGCCAAGAAACAATATGTCCTAGAAGGACCGCTAGGTGACGCTCCCGTCCCAGAGAACCAAGACATTATGAATGCTTGGCAAACTCGCGCTGATGATTACTCCCTCGTTCAGTGCGGCATGCTTTACAGCTTAGAACCGGGGCTCCAAAAGCGTTTTGAGCATCACGGAGCATATGAGATGTTCGAAGAGCTGAAACTAGTTTTCCAAGCTCATGCCCGGGTTGAGAGATATGATGTCTCCGACAAGTTCTACAGTTGTAAGATGGAGGAAAACAGTTCTGTCAGTGAGCACATCCTGAAGATGTCTGGGTTGCACAACCGTATGACCCAGCTGAACATTAACCTCCCAGATGAGGCGATCATTGACAGAATCCTCCAGTCGCTCCCACCAAGCTACAAGAGCTTTGTGATGAACTACAACATGCAGGGGATGGAAAAGACCATTCCTGAAGTGTTCTCGATGCTGAAGTCAGCAGAGGCTGAAATCAAGAAAGAACATCAAGTGTTGATGGTCAATAAGACCACTAAGTTCAAGAAGGGCAAGGGTAAGAAGAACTTCAAGAAGGACGGCAAGGAGGTTGCCGCGCCTGGTAAGCCAGTTACCGGGAAGAAGTCAAAGAATGGACCTAAGCCTGAGACTGAGTGCTTTTATTGCAAGGGGAAGGGTCACTGGAAGCGGAACTGCCCCAAATACTTAGCAGATAAGAAGGCCGGCAAAACCAAAGGTATATTTGATATACATGTAATTGATGTGTACCTTACCAGTACTCGTAGTAACTCCTGGGTATTTGATACCGGTGTCGTTGCTCATATTTGTAACTCACAGCAGGAGCTGCGGAATAAACGGAGACTGGCGAAGGACGAGGTGACTATGCGCGTCGGGAATGGTTCCAGAGTCGATGTGATCGCCGTCGGCACGCTGCCTCTACATTTACCTACGGGATTAGTTTTGAACCTTAATAATTGTTATTTAGTGCCAAGTTTGAGCATGAAAATGTATCTGGATCTCGTTTAATACGAGATGGCTACTCATTTAAGTCTGAGAATAATGGTTGTTCGATTTATATGAGAGATATGTTTTATGGTCATGCTCCGATGGTCAATGGTTTATTCTTAATGAATCTCGAGCGTAATATTACACATGTTCATAGTGTAGATGCCAAAAGATTTAAAGTTGATAACGATAGTCCCACATACTTGTGGCACTGCCGCCTTGGTCACATTGGTGTCAAGCGCATGAAGAAGCTCCATGCCGATGGACTTTTAGAGTCTCTTGATTATGAATCGTTTGACACGTGCGAACCATGCCTCTTGGGCAAAATGACCAAGACTCCGTTCTCCGGAACAATGGAGCGAGCAACCAACTTGTTGGAAATCATACATACCGATGTGTGCGGTCCAATGAGCGTTGAGGCTCGCGGAGGATATCGTTATGTTCTCACTCTCACAGATGACTTGAGTAGATATGGGTATGTCTACTTAATGAAACACAAGTCTGAGACCTTTGAAAAGTTCAAGGAATTTCAGAATGAGGTGGAGAATCAACGTGACCGAAAGATAAAATTCTTACGATCAGATCGTGGAGGAGAATACTTAAGTCATGAATTTGGTACACACTTAAAGAAATGTGGAATCGTTTCACAGCTCACGCCGCCTGGAACACCTCAGCGAAACGGTGTGTCCGAATGTCGTAATCGCACTCTATTGGATATGGTGCGGTCTATGATGTCTCTTACCGATTTACCGCTATCATTTTGGGGATACGCTCTAGAGACAGCTACATTCACTTTAAATAGGGCACCGTCTAAATCCGTTGAGACGACACCGTATGAATTATGGTTTGGAAAGAAACCTAAGCTGTCGTTTCTAAAAGTTTGGGGATGCGAAGCTTATGTCAAGAAACTTCAACCTGAAAAGCTCGAACCCAAGTCGGAAAAATGCGTATTCATAGGATACCCTAAGGAAACTATAGGGTATACCTTCTACTTAAGATCCGAAGGCAAGATCTTTGTTGCCAAGAACGGGTGCTTTCTGGAAAAAGAGTTTCTCTCGAAAGAAGTAAGTGGGAGGAAAGTAGAACTCGATGAAGTACTACCTCTTGAGCGGGATAGTGACGCAGCACAAGAAACCATTCCTGTGATGCCCACACCAACTGAAGAGGAAAACCATGATAATGATCAAGGTACTTCGGATCAAGTTACTGCTGAACTTCGTAGGTCCACAAGGACACGTTCCGCACCAGAGTGGTACGGCAACCCTGTCCTGGAAATCATGTTGTTAGACAACAATGAACCTTCGAACTATGAAGAAGCAATGACGGGCCCAGATTCCAACAAATGGCTTGAAGCCATGAAATCCGAGATAGAATCCATGTATGAAAACAAAGTATGGACTTTGACAGACTTGCCCGATGATCGGCGAGCGATAGAAAACAAATGGATCTTTAAGAAGAAGACGGGCGCGGATGGTAATGTTACCATCTATAAAGCTCGACTTGTCGCTAAGGGTTATCGACAGGTTCAAGGGATTGACTACGACGAGACATTCTCTCCCGTAGCGAAGCTAAAGTCCGTCTGAATCATGTTAGCAATTGCCGCATACTATGATTATGAGATATGGCAGATGGACGTCAAAACAGCATTCCTTAACGGGCATCTTAAGGAAGAACTGTATATGATACAGCCGGAAGGTTTTGTCGATCCTCAGAACGCTAACAAAGTATGCAAGCTCCAGCGATCCATTTATGGACTGGTGCAAGCATCTCGGAGTTGGAACATTCGCTTTGATGAGATGATCAAAGCGTTTGGGTTTATGCAGACTTATGGAGAAGCCTGCGTTTACAAGAAAGTGAGTGGGAGCTCTGTAGCATTTCTCATATTATATGTAGATGACATACTCCTGATGGGAAATAATATAGAATTTCTGGACAGCATTAAGGCCTACTTGAATAAGTGTTTTTCAATGAAGGACCTTGGAGAAGCTGCTTATATATTAGGCATCAAGATCTATAGAGATAGATCGAGACGCCTCGTAGGTCTTTCACAAAGTACATACCTTGATAAGATTTTGAAGAGATTCAGAATGGATCAGTCCAAGAAGGGGTTCTTGCCTATGTTACAAGGTATGAGACTGAGCTCAGCTCAGTCACCGACCACGGCAAAAGATAAAGAAGAGATGAGTGTCATCCCCTATGCTTCAGCCATAGGATCTATTATGTATGCCATGCTGTGTACCAGACCCAATGTAAACCTTGCCGTAAGTTTGGTAGCAAGATACCAAAGTAATCCCGGCAAGGAACACTGGACAGCGGTCAAGAATATCCTGAAGTACCTGAAAAGGACAAAGGACATGTTTCTCGTTTATGGAGGAGACGAAGAGCTCGTCGTAAAGGGTTACGTCGACGCTAGCTTCGACTCAGATCTGGATGACTCTAAGTCACAAACCGGATACGTGTATATGTTGAATGGTGGAGCAGTAAGCTGGTGCAGCTGCAAGCAGAGCGTCGTGGCGATATCTACGTGTGAAGCGGAGTACATGGCAGCCTCGGAGGCAGCACATGAAGCAATTTGGGTGAAGGAGTTCATCACCGACCTAGGAGTCATACCCAATGCGTCGGGGCCGATCAAACTCTTCTGTGACAACACTGGAGCAATTGCCCTCGCAAAGGAGCCTAGGTTTCACAAGAAGACCAGGCACATCAAGCGTCGTTTCAACTCCATCCGTGAAAATGTTCAAGATGGAGACATAGAGATTTGCAAAGTGCACACGGATCTGAATGTCGCAGATCCGCTGACTAAACCTCTCTCGCGTGCAAAACATGATCAACACCAGAACTCTATGGGTGTTCGATTCATCACAATGTAACTAGATTGGTGACTCTAGTGCAAGTGGGAGACTGTTGGAAATATGCCCTAGAGGCAATAATAAAAGTATTATTATATTTCATTGTTCATGATGATTGTCTTTTATTCATGCTATAACTGTATTATCCGGAAATCATAATACACGTGTGAATACTTAGACCACACTATGTCCCTGGTAAGCCTCTAGTTGACCAGCTCGTTGTGATCAACAGATAGTCATGGTTTCCTGACTATGGACATTGGATGTCGTTGATAACGGGATCACATCATTAGGAGAATGATGTGATGGACAAGACCCAATCCTAAGCATAGCATAAAAGATCGTGTAGTTCGTTTTGCTAGAGCTTTGCAAGTGTCAAGTATCTCTTCCTTCGACCATGAGATCGTGTAACTCCCGGATACCGTAAGAGTGCCTTGGGTGTATCAAACGTCACAACGTAACTGGGTGACTATAAAGGTGCATTACAGGTATCTCCGAAAGTAGCTGTTGGGTTGACACGGATCGAGACTGGGATTTGTCACTCCGTATGACGGAGAGGTATCTCTGGGCCCACTCGGTAATGCATCATCATATTGAGCTCAATGTGACCAAGGTGTTGGACACGGGATCATGCATTACGGTACGAGTAAAGTGACTTGCCGGTAACGAGACTGAACAAGGTATTGAGATACCGTCGATCGAGTCTCGGGCAAGTAACGTACCGATTGACAAAGGGAATTGCATACAGGGTTTGATCGAATCCTCGACATAGTGGTTCATCCGATGACAACATCGAGGAGCATGTGGGAGCCATCATGGGTATCCAGATCCCGCTGATGGTTATTGACTGAGAGCGTCTCGGTCATGTCTGCATGTCTCCCGAACCCGTAGGGTCTACACACTCAAGGTTCGGTGACGCTAGGGTTATGAAGATATGGATATGCAGAAACCCGAATGTTTTTCGGAGTCCCGGATGAGATCCCAGATGTCACGAGGAGTTCCGGAATGGTCCGGAGGTAAAGAATTATATATAGGAAGTGCTATTTCGGGCATCGGGACAAGTTTCGGGGTTATCGGTATTGTACCGGGACCACCGGAAGGGTCCCGGGGGTCCACCGGGTGGGGCCACCTGTCCCGGGGGGCCACATGGGCTGTAGGGGGTGCGCCTTGGCCATCATGGGCCAAGGGCACCAGCCCCTATAGGCCCATGCGCCTAGGGTTTCCCCCTAGGAGGAGTCCTAGTGGTGGAAGGCACCCCTAGGTGCCTTGGGGGGGAGGGAAACCTCCCCTAGGCCGCCGCCCCCCTAGTAGATCTCATCTACTAGGGCCGGCGCCCCCCCTGGCACCCCTATATATAGTGGGGGAGAGGAGGGACTTCATACACCAGCCCCTGGCGCCTCCACCTCCCCCCGTTACGTCTCTCTCTCGTAGTCTCGGCGAAGCCCTGCTGCTGTGACGCCCTGCATCCACCATCACGCCGTCGTGCTGCTGGATCTTCATCAACCTCTCCTTCCCCCTTGCTGGATCAAGAAGGAGGAGACGTCTCCCGTCCCGTACGTGTGTTGAACGTGGAGGTGCCGTCCGTTCGGCGCTGGTCATCGGTGATTTGGATCACGTCGAGTACGACTACATCATCACCTTGCAAGCTTCCGCACGCGATCTACAAGTGGTATGTAGATGCAAACTCTCTCCCTAGACTCGTTGCTTAGATGAACTCATAGATGGATCTTGGTGAAACCGTAGGAAAAATTTTAATTTTCTGCAACGTTCCCCAACAGTGTGTGTTTGAAATCTGACCGGTGGAACACGTGTCAGTTCCTTAGTGACCAAGGGTCATTTCGGACAAATCAGGTCGGGTTGCCTAGTGGCTATAAATAGCCCACCCCCTACAACCATAAACGGTTGGCTGCTCAGAGTTAGTGTACGGCTTTTGTCATTTGAGAGCAACCCACCTCGAAGCCTTTGAGAGAGAATTCCTTGCGAGGATAAAGCCCTAACCACCCAGAGCCAAAGAGTGTTAGGCATCACTGAAGTCTTCCTGTCTGTGTGATCTGAAGACTTATTACACATGAGGACTGTGAATCCTCCAGCCGGTTAGGCGTCGCGTTCTGAGCATCCAAGAGTCGTTGTGGATCACCGGTGAACGAAGTCTGTGAAGGTTTGGGAGTCTACCTTGAAGACTTACCAAAGTGATTGGGCGAGGACTGGGTGTCCTTAGCTCAAGGGGAATAAGGTGAAGACGCAGTCTTCTAAGTTGAATCTCAGCCTCCCTAACCAGATGTACAGTTGTCACATCAACTGGAAGTGGTCCAACAAATCATTGTCTTCAACGAGTCACTGGTTTCATCCTTCCCTCTCCTTTACTTATGGTTGGCCCTGGTGAAGTCATTGTATGATTGCATTATGTTTTGTCTTCACTGAGTGACTGCTTGTTCTGATTGGCTTCACACTATCTTCCTATTTGATCTAAACTGCCTAGCTGCTATTAGTCATTGTGCTTTCACTTCATTGAATATTTGACTATGGCTTGCTTAGTGTAGTCTACCTTCCGCTGCATGGTAATAGGTTTATTTCTATTGTTTGTCTTCAAAACTTCCATTTTTTGAAGACTTTCATAAAAATTGCCTATTCACCACCCCCTCTAGTCGATCACTAGCACTTTCAATTCTACACTATCAAAATACAACTACATTTCTACACTAAGTATAACAATAAATCATATATATCATTGGATTCACTAAGAATATAAGATTCACTAAGCATATATATCATCGGACTCTACACTAAGTATAAAAATAAAGCATATATATCATTGGATTCACTAAGCATATAAGATTCACTAAGCATATATATCATCGGATTCACTAAGCATATAGATCATCGGATTTACTGAGTATATAAGATTCACTAAGCATATATATCATCGGACTCTACACTAAGTATAACAATAAATCATATCAACATATTACTACAGTAAATGCAACATACCATGATATGCCGATCAACCATGGTACTTGTCAGGCGGGTCACGAATGGCACCCCGACGAAGTCAGCACGTGGTGGAATGATGTCCCATAGGTTGCACACCTCCTCCTCGCTCAACTTCATTCTTTGAGCTACGATGGCATCACCGAGTGGGTCATCATCATCCTCATCATCCTCATCATCCTCATAATCTTCTACTTTGTTGACATAAATCACGACCAGCTTGGGTCTTTCAGCTCTGAAGGAGAAGCTGATCAACTCACCACCGGTGATACGCATGTGGTCGATGAAATGGACCCATCCATCTCCTCCCACCCGCGTCATCTTTCGTCCTTTCTCGATCTCCATAGTGTAGGGGGCCCCAGGAGCCTCAAAGGTCACAGAGTCTCCAGTCAGATTGTTGAATTCTGACCTCACATTGCATGGGATGATCTATGTACAAAAAGCAAAATGATATATACACGATGCATTAATGCCAATAACACTAAAAACAAAATAGTAGTTACTAGTTTCATATAATTTATTACCGCCGCATGAAGAAAACTAGACTCGAAGTAGATGCCAAACAGTGTGCCAGCTGCAAGGCTGCTGGCGCACCTTGACTTGTACCGTCGACATGGTGGTGGTGGTGGTGGTGGCGCAACATGATTAAAGGATTAACGATCCAAAAAGTAAACATAAAGTTTTCATAGCTAGAGTTCACATGGCAAACAAAATAACAACTAAAAAGTAAACACAAAGTTCAGTCCAGGGGAACACTTTATCTATTCCCACATCCAAAAGTTGAACCAGCTTAGAATCTTCCAGAACACAATAAGTAAACATCCATTCCACTTTTGGCATCAGATGCACAATAATTAAAAGTATAAAAGGCAAACACCCCTGTCGGTGTCAAAATCGGCGGATCTCAGGTAGGGGGTCCCGAACTGTGCGTCTAGGCCGGATGGTAACAGGAGGCAAGGGACACGAAGTTTTACCCAGGTTCGGGCCCTCTTGATGGAGGTAAAACCCTACGTCCTGCTTGATTAATATTGATAATATGGGTAGTACAAGAGTAGATCTACCACGAGATCGGAGAGGCTAAACCCTAGAAGCTAGCCTATGGTATGATTGTTGTTCTATATGTTGTCCTACGGAGTAAAACCCTCCGGTTTATATAGACACCGGAGAGGGTTAGTGAGGGAGTCCTGGATTAGGGGGTGTTCGGATAGCCGGACTATACCTTCAGCCGGACTCCTGGACTATGAAGATACAAGATTGAAGACTTCGTCCTGTGTCCGGAAGGGACTTTCCTTGGCATGGAAGGTGTCAGAGTAAATAAACATGGGTAGCCTAGCCGGCTCCCCCTGCCCCTTCTGAAAAAATGACGAGCCGATTCGGCCCTCAAGAATCCAAGACACGGGGCCGCCTTCCCCTTGCCGGCTGTCTCGCAGGCCGGCTATCGGAAGGCGGCCCAACTTCAGCCCTCATGAAGAAAGCCGCGGGAGGGCCGGCTCCGAGAAGCCGGCCGCGAGAAGGCCGACTCCTAGAAGCCGGCTCCCACAAAGCGGTCAAGATCGTACCCTCGAAGTCTGCATCCACATAACGACGATGAGACGGGGCGTGGCCAAAGTAAAGCCTGCCACCCACAAATCCCGGAGCACGCCTGGCACAGTGCGCCGTACGGGTGGCCATGACCCGTCCGACGCGGCACTGTTGCCCCGTTGACCCTGATGTCATCCACGACGGGCTGCCAGCGTGGCCCACGGGCGGTGGGCCCCTTCGGGCAGAGAGACACCCGAAGGCGGCCAGGCCTCCCCCAGTCGGCCCAAGATAGAGCCGGCTCCCCACAGCCGGCTTGCCACCTCCCTCGAAGGAGACGCCCCATTAAGGAGACAAGACGCGGTGAGGCTACAATGATCACCCGCCAGACGGCGGCACTGTAGCCACGCCCACCTCGGCGAAGCCCTCGTCACCAAGATTGAGCAACAGTAACTAGCCGTCAACAAGGCCCTGGACAGTGGGGCCTGCCTGTCGACCAAGGAGGCGGCAACCGGCGGGACCCACCAGCCGGCGGGCCCCAGCAGTCGGCGCAGAAGCTGGAGAGTGTAGACACAGATGGCTGGGCCCCATGCCCAGCCGGATTACCATTGTACCCCCGGGGGTAGGCCTATATAAACCCCCCGGGACACCCAGGCAAAGGGTGGATCCCTGCTAGTTTTAGACACCACATAGGGAGGAGAAGAGAGCGAGCCGTGCTCTTCTTCCTCCTCTCGCCCAAACAACTCAAGGATCGTCGTGTAGCTACTTGTTCATCTAGTGATCATGCGGAGACCCCGCAGAGCAGCAGTAGGGGTGTTATCTCCACGGAGAGCCCCGAAGCTGGGTAAGATTCACCGGCATGCATGTCTTCGCCTCATCCTGTTTCCAGGCACCGGCGATGTCTTACTGGCTCCCACAATGATAAGCCACCCGTTGGCATATGTCATACCTACCACCCGACATTTGGTGCCCACCGTGGGGCCAGGTGAACCGTCGTCCGGATACCTGTTATGGACGGGAACCCTCTTCCTCCCCCGCGAGTGTAGCCAGCCCGGCACGCCCGATGGCGCTTGCCACGATGCGCTGCAAGGCGTCACCAACGTCTGTGCGGCGAGCGGCCTCGCCGATCTCCTTGACAAGACCCTCATCTCCGACGAGCTCGCCTCCGACGCGGGCACCGACCACCTCGTCAACCTCCTCGGCCAGCTCCACGTCTCCGGCGAGCCTGCTGTGGACTTGGAGTCGGTTGGCTCCACCGATCCGATGCCTATCGACTCCGACACGGCCTCACTCGACACTTTCCCCACGGACGTCGCGATCTACAATGACCCGCTTCCCCGGGATGATGGCTGCAACGCTGTCACCACCGAGGTGATGGTCATCGGCCACGGCGGCGCTTCTGACGAGAGCGCCCACGACGCCCCGCACGCGGCGGTCCACGACTTGTCCATCCCCCTCCCGACCGATGCCGATGCTGAAGCACCGGAGGCTCGCCGCCTCGCCCTCCTCGCGGAGGGCCGGAAGTTGGTTTCCATGAGACGCCTCGCCGAGGCCCACCGATGCGAGGCCGACCGCGCCGCCTTTGGCATGCCGCCCCCAGGCGGGCCCAGCCGGGCCGGCGTTGTTAGACAGCGCGGCTGTCATCGCGGATACGCTAGGAGTCGACCGCCCAGTCTAAGACACTCCACTCGAGAACCTGTGCGCCGCCCAGGCGGCCTTAGACGAGCTCGATGGACTGGGGGCCGAAGAACTCCCCCACATGACCCGACGCATCCAGCAGCTAATCGATGCAGCCGCGCAGCGGCACGAAGCCGACGCCCGCACGGAAAGCCCTCCCCCGCGCCGAGATCACGGCGCGACTTCCCGGACGCCGACTACGGGTAAAACCAGCGCATGGCGCGAGAAAGAGCTGGCTGCCAGCCGAAGCCGAACCCGAATCTCCATCGAGCGAGACGCAGAAGGCCACCCCCGGGCCGTGGAGTGGCGGGGCAACCCGCCTCCGCCTCGGCCCCGTGGAGAGAGATATCCCACCCCACCGCCTGTTGCGCATCCGACTCTCAGCGGCCGGCTAGGTCACCGCGAAGGAGTCGGCGAGAACGACGCCCGCCATCGGATCGACCGCCTGGCGCGATCCCTGGCGCTGGAAGAAGAAGACGATGTCGGCCTGCCTTGCTTCGGCCGCCGCATCCGCGACGAGCCTTTCCCCAAAGGGTTCTCTCTCCCAAGAGACACGCCCAAGTACAACGGGTCCGTGAAGCCGGAAGATTGGTTGATCGACTACTCCACGGCGGTTATCATAGCAAACGGCAACAGGCGCGTTGCCGTGAAGTACGTGCCCCTCATGCTGCAAGGCACGGCGCGGACCTGGCTCAACAGCCTCAAGCCATACAGCATCAACAGCTGGCTAGACTTCACAGAAGCCTTCGTCCGTAACTTCACCAGCACCTACAAGCGGGCTCCCAAGCCCAGACAGCTCTCCTTGTGCGTACAAGGCCCCGCCGAGTCCACTCGCGACTACCTCACGCGTTGGGCCGAGCTCCGCAACTCTTGCAAAGGGGTGCACGAGGTGCAAGCCATAGAATACATCACTGATGGGTGCCGAGAAGGCACCCTCCTCAAGCACAAGCTCCTCTGCGACGAGCCGACTACCCTCGACGAGCTTCTAGTCATAGAGGACAAGTACGCCACCGCTGACTCCTCAATGAAGATCGAACTCTGGGTAGACGCGTCTGGGAAGGTACTCAACCCGGCACCCAAAACGCCGGCTGGGGACTCCAGCCGACGCCCACACCAGAACGACCACAAGCGCAAGGGCCCCGTGCCGCCCTCCACCAGTCGGCAGGTGGCCACGGTCGAAGACGAACAGCCCGAAGGGTGGCCCGCACCCAAGAAGCAGAGGAGCGGCAAGCCGGCTTGGCAGCCGGCCTTCTCCTACGAGCAGACTCTCGACGCCCCGTGCAAGTTCCACAGCGGCGCGTAGCTGTCCAACCACACGGCCCGGAAGTGCCACTGGCTCACCCGAATCTCCAAAGGCAAAGGGCTCGCGCCACCTCCGCCTGCCGGTCCGCCACCTCCGGCTCCGCAGCCGCCCATCGCTCGGCCCACAGTCGGAGCCGTGCACGATGAGTTCCCCGATGAGCATGCCGCCTATGTCATCTTTACAAGCCAGCCCGAAGACTGGCGCGGCAAACACCGAGAGCACCAAGAAGTCAGCATGGTCGCTGCCAACCCCGCCGAGCACATGCACTGGTCAGAAAAACCTATCAGCTGGAGCCAGGCCGACCACCCAGAGGCGATGCCGTCTCCCTGCTCTTATGCGTTGGTTTTGGATGCCACCCTTGCAACGGATAGACGCGCCGCCCGTTTCTCCCGCGTGCTGATAGACGGCGGGAGCAGCATCAACATCCTGTACCGTGACACCCTGGAGTAGCTGAATGTCAAGACGAAGCAACTCATGCCTACTCGGACTGTGTTCCATGGCATCGTACCCGACCTGTCCTGCGCCCCCATTGGCAAGATCAAGATTGATGTACTTTTTGGGGACAAGGAGCATTTCCGTCGGGAAGCGATCTGGTTTGAAGTGGTGGACCTGGAGAGCCCCTACCATGCGTTGCTTGGCCGACCTGCCTTGGCCAGGTTCATGGCAGTTCCCCACTATGCATACCTCAAGATGAAGATGCCGAGCACCAAGGGCATCATCACCATAGCCGGCGATTACAAGAAGTCCTCCGAGTGCGCAGCAGCCAGCAGCCGGCTGGCCGAGTCCCTTGTGATTGCCGAAGAAAAGAAGATGTTGGACCAAGTCGTGGCCATGGCCGGCAAACAGTCGGCCTTGTCCCCCGATCCCAAGGAGCATGATGCTCAAGGATCTTTCCAGCCGGCCAAGGGGACGAAGAAGATACCTCTTGACCCCGAGCACCCAGAGAGGTTTGCCGTCATTGGGGCAAACCTAAACAGCAAATAGGAAGGCGAGCTCGCCGATTTCCTCCGTGAGAATCGGGACATCTTTGCATGGTCCCCCAAGGACATTCCGGGTGTTCCGAAGGAATTCGCCGAGCACAAACTACACGTCCGAGAAGACGCAAAACCAGTCAAACAACCCCTCCGCCGACTGTCGAAGGAAAAGAGAAGGATTGTAGGAGAGGAGATAGCCCGGCTTCTGGCAGCCGGCTTCATTATGGAAGTTTTCTTTCCATAATGGCTCGCCAACCCGGTCCTCGTGCTAAAGAAGAACAACAAGTGGCGCATGTGCATAGACTACACGAGCCTCAACAAGGCCTTCCCCAAAGATCCCTTTGCTCTGCCAAGGATTGACCAAGTGATAGACTCCACGGCCGGATGCGAGCTGTTGAGTTTCTTGGATGCTTACTCAGGATACCACCAGATAAAGTTAGATCCGGCAGACCGCCTGAAGACCGCCTTCATCACGCCATTCGGAGCCTTCTGCTACCTGACTATGACATTCGGCTTGAGAAATGCCGGTGCCACTTTTCAGCGTTGCATGCAGAAGTGCCTCCTCAAGCAGCTCGGCAGAAATGCCCACGTCTACATAGACGACATTGTGGTGAAGACGGAGTAGCGTGGCACCTTGCTGGAAGTCCTCAAGGAAACATTTGAGAACCTACGCCTTTTCCAAATCAAGCTCAACCCCGAGAAACGCGTGTTCGTAGTGCCAGCCGACCAGCTCCTAGGCTTCCTGGTCTCCGAACGCGGCATCGAATGCAACCCAGTAAAGATCAAGGCCATTGAGAGAATGGCGATTCCCACCAAACTTCGAGACGTCCAGAAGTTCATCGGATGCTTGCCCTCCCTGAACAGCTTCATCAGTCGGCTCTGAGAGAAAGCTCTTCCCCTCTACCGCCTCATGAAGAAGACCAACCACTTCGAGTGGAATGACCAAGCCAACCAAGCTTTTCAAGAGCTGAAGAAGATGCTGGCCACGCCGCCTATCCTGGCGGCGCCGACTGAGAAAGAGCCCATGCTCCTCTACATTGCCGCAACCAGTAGGGCGGTCAGCACCGTCATCGTAGTCCAACGCCCAGAAGAGGGCCGAGCCCAGCCGGTCCAGAGGCTGGTGTACTATTTTAGCGTGGTGCTGTCTACCTCGAAGCAGAACTACCCGCACTACCAGAAGATGTGCTACGGCGTGTACTTCGCCGCCAAGAAGCTGAAGCCCTACTTCCAAGAGCATCCCATCACGGTCGTATGCACCGCCCCACTGGCCGAGATCATAGGCAGCCGGGATGCATCCGGCCGGGTGGCGAAATGGGCCATCGAGCTGGCCCCTACACGATCTTCTACCAGCCTCGCACCGCCATCAAGTCCCAAGCATTGGCCGACTTCTTCGTCGACTAGGCCGAGACCCAGTACCTACCGCCAGCTCCCGACTCCACTCATTGGCGCATGCACTTCGATGGGTCCAAGATGTGCACCGGCTTGGGAGCCGGCGTCATCCTCACCTCTCCCAAAGGCGACAAGCTCAGATACACGCTGCAAATTCACTTTGCCACCTCCAACAACGTGGCCGAGTACGAGGCGCTCATACACGGGCTCCGGCTTGCCAAAGAACTCGGCATTCGCCGGATCCTATGTTATGGCGACTCGGACTTGGTGGTCCAGCAATCATCCGGCGACTGGGATGCCAAGGACGCAAATATGGCAAGCTACCGCTTCCTCGTTCAGCTGATCAGTGGGTATTTTGAAGGATGCGAGTTCCTCCACGTACCGCGAGCCGACAACGAGCCAGCTGATGCCCTGGCTCGAATAGGCTCCACTCGGCAAGCAATACCAACCGGTGTCTCTCTGCAATGCCTCCTCAAGCCGTCTATCAAGTCGTCTCCAGAGTCCGACTCCATCTTCGTGCCGCATGACCCCGACGCGGCCGGCTCGAAGAACCAAGCAGGTGACCCGGGGACTTCGATAGTCGGCCAGGGGACATCAGCAGACGGCTCGAGGACTTCCGTAGTTACGCCCGACCCGGGGACTGCCACACTCGGCTCGGGGACTGCGGTAGTCGGCCCGGAGACTGCACCAACACAACAGGTGGCGGCCGACTCCAGCATTTCACCACCCAGCCCGCCCGCCCTGGTCGCAGTAGCCGCATTGGCAATAGAAGAAGTCGCAGCTCCATCATGGGCTCAGTCCATCCTCAACTTCCTAATAAACCAAGATCTGCCGACTGACGAAGTAGAGGCAAGACAAGTCCAACGCCGAGCCAGAGCATATACAATCGTCAACAGAGAGCTCGTCAAGCACAGTGTCATTGGAGTCCTCCAGCGATGCGTCGAGCAAAAGAAGGGCATTGCAATCCTCAGAGACATCCACCAAGGAGAATGCGGCCACCATGCGGCCTCAAGATCACTTGTCGCCAAAGCCTTCCGCCATGGTTTCTTTTGGCTGACTGCTTTGGATGACGCCAAGGGGTTAGTTAAACATTGCAAAGGATGCCAACTCTTCAGCTCCAAGCAACACATGCCGGCTTTAGCACTCAAGACCATTCCCCTCACTTGGCCCTTCGCCGTTTGGGGACTGGACAAGGTGGGCCCATTCAAGACGGCGCGCGCCGGCATGACACATCTGCTTGTCGCCGTGGACAAATTCACCAAATGGATTGAGGCAAAGCCGATCAAGAAGCTGAATGGGCCGACTGCCGTGACATTTATCGCAGATATAACAACTCGGTACGATGTGCCACACAGCATCATCACCGACAAGGGCACGAATTTCACCAAGGGAGCCTTGGCACGTTTCTGCATGACACAAGGAATCCGGTTGGACTTAGCGTTCGTTGCCCACTCGCAGTCAAACGGCCAGGTCGAGAGAGCCAACGGCCTCATCCTTTCCGGCATCAAGCCCCGACTGGCCGTACCACTGGAGCGTTCAGCTGGCTGTTGGCTCGATGAGCTGCCGGCCGTCCTCTGGAGTTTGCGCACTACACCAAACAAGTCAACCGGCTTCACTCCTTTCTTCCTGGTGTATGGTGCCGAGGCGGTCATCCCAACTGACATCGAGTTCGACTCGCCTCGGGTAACCATGTACACGGAAGCGGAGGCCAAGGAAGCATGAGAAGACGGCGTCGACCTGCTGGAAGAAGGCCGACTGTTAGCCCTCAGCCGGTCCGCCATCCATCAGCAGGGCCTGCGCCGCTACCACAGCCGGAAGGTCAAGCCAAGATCCTTCCAAGAGGGCGATCTTGTGCTCCAGCTGATCCAGCGAACAGCCGGCCAGCACAAGCTCTCGGCCCCTAGGGAGGGCCCCTTCGTCATCAGGAGAGCCTTAGGCAACGACTCCTACTACCTGATCAACGCGCAGAAGCCGAAGGCACGAAAGAGAGACGACTCCGGCAAGGAGTTGGAACGACCATGGAACGCCAACCTCCTCCGAAGATTTTACAGTTGAAATGCAGTATGTATCACGCTAACTTTTGTACTAAGTACGAGACAATAGGCCCCCCGAGGAGAGCTCGAGGACTGCCATCTTTTATCTATGGATGAAAAGTGTCATGCTTATGACCTTGCCATTACATTCACTTTCTCCGTCCGGCACCGGGTTCGACTAGAAGTCCTACCCGCAGTCAGACAAGTAGTGTGCCGGCTCCCAAGCCTTCTCTTGCCAAAAGTCGCAGTTCGAAGAACCGGCTGTCCGGCTGGCAAGAGTTAAAGGTAGGAAAGGGCGCCCACACGAAAAAAACGGCTAGGGACTAACGGACTAATATAACAAAAGCCAGTTTTTCTCCCACCACCGACCGACTACCAGAGTAGTCGGCCGGCCGGCTTCCATTCACCTCGCTTCAATCTAAGAAAGCTCGAGTACTTGCCTTCCCAAAAGGGGAAGGCGGCAAAGGAAACAGCCTAACGATAAAAAGCATACACGAATGGAAACCAAACACATAATAATATTTATATAAAAGACCTTCAAAAGGCCAGCATTCAACATAGTTCGAATACACCCCAGTGGGTGGAACTGCGCAAGTTTAATAAAATTGTTCAAAAGGCAACAAGCAGGAAAAAACAAGGATGGCAGATTAAGCCAAGGGAGCGACTGGCGAGTCGGGTAGGTCGTTGGAGACGGCAGTGCCGTCTGGAGCAGTGGCCGGCTGGCGAACCTCGGCATGATCACCGCCTCCCGCAGAGGGCGCGCTAGCACGTGCCTTTTTGCCGGAGGCACGATCAGGCTGAGGCTGGCTGGCCGCTTCAACATCTTCGTCTTCCTCTCCTTCGTCGTCTTCGCCCTCATCGCTGGAGGCGATCTCCTCTGCCGAGTCTTCACCCGCTGCCGGGTCCAGCCCGAACCACTCCTCTGGCTGGGCAACGTCGTCGTCATTAATTTCAGGAGCGAAGACGCTAATGTCAGTACACTCGGCGATCATCGAAGAGCGCTGAGCGATAGCCGGCCGCACCTCCTCCATCTCTTCGCCGGCCTCCAGCCGCCAGGTGCGCAGCTGGTCCAGGTTCAGCCCCGGATACCAGGCTCGGACGAACTCCAGCGCCCGCCCAGCTCCAAGCCGAGCTGCCGATGCCTTCCAGGGCTCGAAGCGGCCAACCGCAACCTCCAGCCAGTCGGCAGTCCCGGCGCGCTGGAGGCGGCGGAGCATACAGTGAGCCGGCTGCAGCCGGGCTTGGACCGCCAAGAGTTGCTCCTCAAGCGTCCGGCTCGCGTCCGGCGCGATTTCAGCCCCCGCCTGCCGGCGCGCCTTGCGATGGGCCTCGATAGATTGGGTGGCGAAGACGGAGTAGCCGGGAAAGTAGTCTGCACGGAGAACAAAAAGCAGCACAAGTCAGAATACAAATCAGGGATCAAGGGGCAAGCAGGGAGTGAAGAAGGCGGCTTACCGTCGATCAGATCCTCGTTACGACTGAAGCCCTCGCTCAGCGCCTGCTTCGCTTTAGCCCAGCCCGCCGCTTCGGTCTCGAACTCGGCCTTCAGGGCGTCCTCGCTGTCCTGCGCCTTCTTCAGGGCGTCCTCGCTGTCCTGCGCCTTCTTCAGGGCCGCCTTGTGGCTCTCCTCCTGGTCGGCCAACTTCTTGGCCAGGCGGTCACGCTCCAGGACCAAGGCGTTGTACTCGGCTTCCTTGGCGCGAAGGGCGGCCTGGGCCCCGCTGAGCTGCCCCCTCAAGTCGGCATTGGCTCCTGCAAGCATGAAGACAAAGGAAAAAATTAATAAGGAAGAAGTCGTCAAGGAAGATCCGACCCGACTACTCAGCAGTCGGCCCGAATCTCGGGGACTACACCCAGTGGGTGCACTGACGCGCCCCCACAGGAGATGAACGAGACAAGCACGCACTCCGGCTGCTGGTCAGGTCCTCGGTTCTCCGTCCAACTCCTGAGCCTGGGAGTTGAATGCGGCTACGCGGAGGTTATGATACTCCTGGAAGATTATGCAGGAGGCAAGGATGAGTTAAGTTGTCAGAATCTAGTAAGTTCCAAGCCGCCTGCGCAGCAGCTGACTCAGAACTCGAGGACTACACCCAGTGGATGCGCTGACACGCCCCCATGGAAGAAATCAAAAGAGCAAAATAACCAAGGCCAGAAGACTCACCCGGATGACGGCCCGCGTCGCGAGGAACTCTTGGGTGTACCGCTGCAGCGAGGCGGCCTGAGCTTGAAGCCGGTTCCGGACCTCCTGGGCCGCCGCATTCAGCTCGCCCGTCCCCCCGCTGGGAGTCCACTCGGACGTGCTGGCGCTGGCCGCCTCCAGGGCCTCCGCCTCTGGCTAGCGCCCGCTGCTCGGTGCGGTTCCGGCGCGGAGGCGCCACCCCCTGCTCACCAGCGCAATGCCGGCTGCACCTTGAGGCCGGCCCCTGCCTCCGGCTCGCCCCCGGACAGCTGCTCTGGCGCCGCAGATGATTGGCCACTTTGGCCCGCTCCAGTCGGTGCCGTCTGCGGCGCCCCCTCCACGAAGATCATGTGGTCTTACCTCCTCTCCATCACCGGTGGCCCTTGGTCGACCTCCTCCGACGGGGGCACGGGAATGTTGGGGGCCACGGCACGGAGGGGAACGACGAGCAGCGGAGGCTGGTTGTGCGAGGCCTCCGCCTCCGTCTCCGCGGCTGCCGCCTCCGCCCGGGCCTTGGCCGCCGCGTCGGCCTTCTCCTTCGCTGCCTGGGCGGTCCTTTGCTCCACCACCTCCCGCTCCTCCCGCGCCTCCCGTGCGTTCCGCTCCGTGGCCTCCCTAAGGTCGGCGCGGGGATCCACGCGACGGGAGCTTGAGGACCCTCCAGTCGGCCCGACTACGGAGCCGCCAGGACCTCGCTCAAGGGAAAGCGGCGCCCTGTCCGGCAAGCAAAGAAAGGTTTAGAAGATCTTCGGTCGAAAAAGACAACAAAAAATATGTGCAAGACATTCGACGACTTACGCCGAGATCGCCTGCGGTTGTTTCACCGCCTTGCGAAAGCGGGCCGCCTTCGCGGCCGCCTCATCCCGCTTGGTCGCCGCCGTGGAAGCCTTGGATTTCTTTGGCCGGCTGCCGAAGAAGGTCGACGTGGCCCGGTGCTTCTGCGCACCGCCACGGGCAGCCAGCACGGCAGACGATCTCGCGCCTTGATGATCAGGCGCCGGCTGGCGGTGCGGGGCAGCTTCGACCGCGTCGTCATCCGGCCAGTCTTCGAAGCCGGCCCGCGCCTCCGGCCTCGTCGCCTTCCCCCAGGATGGCGTCTTCCATGGCGGCCACTCCCAGGTCCGGATCATCGGCGTCGTCCACCATGCGGTCGGGGAGGAGTTGGCGCTCTACCCCCGCGGCCCCGGCTGTCGGCGGAAGAAGAGGGTTCTGCTAAAGGCAAACCAATTGATCAAGAGTCGGCTATCATGAGGTCGGCTACAAAAAGGAAGAAAAGAAGCAAAAACTTACGGCAGGCGGAGGGTTGGCGCGGGAATACGGCTCCTTGCCGTATCGCCAATCCTCGGCGAGCTTGCAGTTGGAGATGTAGTTCACCATATAAGACACCTCTGCATGAGGCATCTCCCTGGTGCTCAGCCGACACAGGTCGAAGCGGCCACTCATCTAGCAAATCATGTGAGGCCGGCCTTGGAGCGTAAGTACCCGGCGCTCCACGAAGGTGGCCACCAAGTCGGCACCGGTCAGGCCCTCCGACTAGATCATCACCCGAACCCGGGAGACGGCTGCGTTCCCGGCCTGGGACAACGACCTGGCCCGGTAGCTCCACGAAGGTTGCCTCCCAGCCGGCGGGCCGGCTACGTAAGCCGGCAGGTTGACGTAGTCGCCTTGCTAGGCGACATTCTTCACGTAAAAGTAGCACTTCTGCCAGAGCTTCACCGACTGGATCAGCGGAATGGACGGGAACGGATTGTTCTCGCTCGCCCGCCTCATGGCAATGAAGGCTCCGCAGGGGGCGGGCACGCCCGCGACGATGGTCCCGAGCTTGCTTTGGAAGAATTCCCCCCAGAGCTTGAGTGTGGGGAGAACCCCAAGAAAGCCCTCGCACAGGGTGACGAAAGCCGACAGCAGCATTGCCGCGTTGGGCGTGAGGTGATGCGGCTGGAGGTGGTAAAATTCGAGGAAGGCTCGAAGGAATCCGCTCGCTGAGAGGCCGAAGCCGCGCAGGCAGTGCGAGCGGAAAATCACCCGCTCGCCCTCCTCCGGTGCCGGCAAAATCTCCCTCGCCGGTGCTTGACGAACCCACACGAAGTTCTCGCCCGGCAGGCGCCGCGTCCGGTGGAGGAACTCGACGTGGTCCTCGTGGACGTTGGAGCCATCCCACGAGCTCGACAGCGCCATGGGAGCGATGCGGCGGGGAGCAAGACGAAGCGACGGCGGAACGGCGCGGCAAAGGGTTGCTGCGGCGAAGAGAAGAAGAAGGAGGGCGAGAAGGGCCGGAGTGAGGGAGAGTGTGCGAGCCTCTGCCGCTCCCCCTCCTCCTCCTACTTATAGACCCGCGCGGCGGAGCCGAGGAGGCGCGGCGTGGGGGAATGTGCGGATCAATTGCGCCCACTCCCCCACGTCCCGCGATTATTGTGCCCTGATGGCATAATAAAACCGTCGTGGGAAGGCGAGCGGTCCATGTGGGCCGCAAAAGATCCGCGCTCGGGCCGAGGCCTACAAGTGGCGGGCCCGGGCCTACGGCGGCGTCCCGTCGCGCGCGTGCGTTTGAAGGATTTCCTTGCCACGTGGCCCGCGTTCCCGCCTACGAGAAACTGAGCTTTCCGAAGACGACGCACACAAGCAAAGTCGGCCCCTCGGGATAGGAAGCTGATCTAGCTTCTCGTCCCTTTGTCAGCCTCGAAGCTCGATCAGCTTCGGGGACTACTGTCGGAGTAAATAACCACGGGTAGCCTAGCCGGCTCCCCCTGGCCCTTCTGAAAAAATTACGAGCCGGTTCGGCCCTCAAGAATCCAAGACACGGGGACGCCTTCCCCTTGCCGGCTGTCTCCCAGGCCGGCAATCGGAAGGCGGCCCGACTTCAGCCCTCATGAAGAAAGCCGCGGGAGGGCCGGCTCCGAGAAGCCGGCCGTGAGAAGGCCGACTCCTAGAAGCCGGCTCCCACAAAGCGGTCAAGATCGTACCCTCGAAGTCTGCATCCACATAACGACGATGAGACGGGGCGTGGCTACAGTAAAGCCTGCCACCCCTGAATCCCGGAGCACGCCTGGCATAGTGCACCGTACAAGTGGCCATGACCCGTCCGGCGCGGCACTGTTGCCACGTTGACCCTGATGTCATCCACGACGGGCTGCCAGTGTGGCCCACGGGCGGTGGGCCCCTTCGGGCAGAGAGACACCCGAAGGCGGCCAGGCCTCCCCCAGTCGGCCCAAGATAGAGCCGGCTCCCCACAGCCGGCTTGCCACCTCCCTCGAAGGAGACGCCCCATTAAGGAGACAAGATGCGGAGAGGCTACAGCGATCACCCGCCAGACGGCGGCACTGTAGCCACGCCCACCTCGGCGAAGCCCTCGTCACCAAGATTGAGCAACATTAACCAGCCGCCGACAAGGCCTGGACAGTGGGGCCTGCCTGTCGACCAAGGAGCCGGCAGCCGGCGGGACCCACCAGCCGGCGGGCCCCAGCAGTCGGCGCAGAAGCCGGAGAGTGTAGACACAGACGGCTGGGCCCCACGCCCAGCCGGATTACCATTGTACCCCCGGGGGTAGGCCTATCTAAACCCCCCGGGACACCCATGCAAAGGGTGGATCCCTGCTAGTTTTAGACACCACATAGGGAGGAGAAGAGAGCGAGCCGTGCCCTTCTTCCTCCTCTCGCCCAAATAGCTCAAGGAGCGTCGTGTAGCTACTTGTTCATCTAGTGATCATGCGGAGACCCCGCAGAGCAGCAGTAGGGGTGTTATCTCCATGGAGAGCCTCGAAGCTGGGTAAGATTCGCCGGCGTGCATGTCTTCGCCTCATCCCGTTTCCAGGCACCGGCGACGTCTTACTGGCTCCCACAATGATAAGCCACCCGTTGGCATATGTCGTACCTACCACCCGACAGAAGGCAAGATTGGCGATACAGATATGCAGATCTCCTACCATTGTAACCGACTTTGCGTAACCCTAACCCTTTCTGGTGTCTACATAAACTCGAGGGTTTTAGTCCGTAGGACAACATACACAACAACAATCATACCATAGGCTAGCTTCTAGGGTTTAGCCTCTCTGATCTCGTGGTAGATCTACTCTTGTACTACCCATATCATCAATATTAATCAAGCTCGATGTAGGGTTTTACCTCCATCGAGAGGGCCCGAACCTGGGTAAAACTTCGTGTCCCTTGCCTCCTGTTACCATCCGGCCTAGACGCACAGTTCGGGACCCCCTACCCGAGATCCGCCGGTTTTGTCACCGACATTGGTGCTTTCATTGAGAGTTCCTCTGTGTCGTCGCTGTTAGGCTCGATGGCTCCTACGATCATCAATAGCGATGCAGTCCAGGGTGAGACCTTCCTCCCCGGACAGATCTTCGTCTTCGGCAGCTTCGCACTGCGGGCCAATTCACTTGGCCATCTGGAGCAGATCGAAAACTACGCCTCTGGCCGTCAGGTCAGATTTGGAAGTTTAAACTACACGGCTGACATCTGCGGGGACTTGATCTTCGACGGATTCGAGCCACTGCCGAGCATGCCGCACTGTCCCGACGAGCATGATCTAGCTCTGCCGCCGAACAGTGCCCTGGAGGCCGCACCCGCATCGGCTTCGACCCTTAATTCAGAGCAAACTGCGCCGATCAAGGATGGGCGGTTGGACGCCGCCTCGGCGGCTGCGATCCCAATGGCGATTGAGACAAACACCAGCCCCGCACTCCGCGAGACTCGTGACTCCAAGGAGCCGGACTCCTCTCCGGACTGCGAACCCTCCGTGCCCCTACCGATCGAATCCGATTGGGCGCCGATCATGGAGCTTACTACCGCGAACATCTTTCAGCACTCGCCTTTCAGCGATATTCTGAAGACACCGGAGTCTCTCTCTTTATCAGGAGAGCCCTGGCCGGACTACGGTCAGCAAGGTTGGGATTTGGATGATGAAGAAATTCAAATCCCACCCACCACCCACTTTGTAGCCAGTGTCGACGACTTAACCGACATGCTCGAGTTCGACTCCGAAGACATCGATTGTATGGATGCCGATGAAGGAGACGATGAAGAACCAGCGCCTATCAGGCCCTGGAAAGCCACCTCGTCATATGACATATACACGGTGGACACCCCAAAAGAAGGAGATGGCGATGGAACAGCGGAGGATGACCCCTGCAAGAAATAGCCTAAGCGCCGGCGTCAGCGGCGCCGCTCAAAATCCCGCCAAAACAAATACGGTGATTCCAGCACGGGAGATAATAATACTCTGAAAAGTGCCGAAGAAAACCCCCTCCAGCAAGATTTAGCACAGGAGGATGGAGAAACCAGCCCTCATGAGAGAGCGGCTAACAGAGAGGTCGAGGACGATAATTATATGCCTCCCTCCGAAGACGAGGCAAGCCTCGACGATGATGAATTCGTCGTGCCAGAGGATCCCGTCAAACAAGAGCGTTTTCAACGCAGGCTTATGGCCACGGCAAGAAGCCTCAGTAAAAAACAGCAACAGCTTAGAGGTGATCAAGATTTTCTAGTCGACAGATGGACTGAAGTCCTTGTTGCCGAAGAGCATAAACTCGAACGCCCCTCCAAGAGCTACCCAAAGCGCAGGTTGCTACCCCGATTAGAGGAGGAAGCACTCGATGCGGCCGACCGGCCACCTCATGGCCGCGACAGAGAGGCCTCTCGGCCCTCCACTCAAGCCGCACCCCGTACCATGGCACGGGAATATGCACCGGACTTACGAGATATGTTGGAGGACAAGGCAAGGCAAACAAGATTGATCTACGGATCGCGTGGGCGCCCCACGGCTCGAGACGGTAACCGTCACGCCGGCCACAAATTCGGCAGGGCCGAACACAGTAGACAAAGCTCATTGGAGCTACGTCATGATATAGCCCAGTACAGAGGCGCCGCACACCCACTATGCTTCACAGACGAAATAATGGATCATCAAATCCCCGAGGGTTTCAAAACCGTAAATATCGAATCATATGATGGCACAACATATCCAGCGGTATGGATCGAGGATTATCTCCTTCATATCCACATGGCCCGTGGCGATGATTTCCACGCCATCAAATACCTCCCACTCAAGCTTAAAGGACCAGCTCGGCATTGGCTTAACAGCTTGCCAACAGGATCAATTAGTTGTTGGGAGGACCTGGAAGTCGCATTCCTCGACAATTTCCAGGGCACTTATGTGCGACCCCCAGACGCCGATGACCTAAGTCACGTAATTCAGCAGCCAGAGGAATCGGCCACGCAATTCTGGACACGGTTCCTAACAAAGAAAAATCAAATAGTCGACTGTCCGGACGCTGAGGCCCTAGCAACCTTCAAGCACAATATCCGTGACGAGTGGCTTGCCCGGCACCTTGGACAGGAAAAGCCGAAGTCTATGGCAGCACTCACGACACTCATGACCCGCTTTTGCGCGGGAGAAGACAGCTGGCTTGCTCGTAGCAACAATATGACCAAGAACCCTGGTAATTCGGATACCAGGGACAGTAGTGGCAGGTCATGTCGGAACAAGCAGAAGCGCCGCATTAACGGCGACAATGCTGAGGATACGGCAGTTAATGCCAGATTCAGAGGCTCTAAATCCGGTCAGCGGAAAAAGCCATTCAAAAGGAATCCTAGGGGCCCGTCCAGTTTGGACCGAATACTCGACCGCTTGTGCCAGATACATGGCAGCCCCGAAAAGCCGGCCAATCACACCAACAGGGATTGTTGGGTGTTCAAGCAGGCAGGCAAGTTAAACGCTGAAAATGAAGACAAGGGGCTGCATAGCGATGACGACGAGGAGCCCCGGCCGCCGAACAATAGTGGATAGAAGGGTTTTCCCCCACAAGTGCGGACGGTGAACATGATATACGGAACCCACGTCCCCAAAAGGGAGCGGAAGCGCGCGTTAAGGGATGTATACGCGGTAGAGCCAGTCGCCCCAAAGTTCAACCCATGGTCCTCCTGCCCGATCACCTTTGATCAAAGGGACCATCCCACTAGCATCCGTCATGGCGGATTGGCCGCATTGGTTCTAGACCCAATTATTGACGGATTTCATCTCACTAGAGTCCTTATGGACGGCGGCAGCAGCCTGAACCTACTTTACCAGGATACAGTGCGGAAAATGGGCATAGATCCCTCGAGGATTAAGCCCACCAAAACAACCTTTAAAGGCGTAAGACCAGGTGTAGAGGCCAACTGTACAGGTTCAGTCACACTTGAAGTGGTCTTCGGATCTCCGGATAACTTCCGAAGCGAGGAGTTAATCTTTGACATTGTCCCGTTCCGTAGTGGTTATCATGCACTGCTCGGGAAAACCGCATTCGCCAAGTTCAATGCGGTACCGCAATACGCATACCTTAAGCTCAAGATGCCAGGCCCTCAAGGAGTAATTACGGTCAATGGAAACACCGAACGCTCCCTCTGAACGGAGGAGCACACGGCGTCCCTTGCAGCGGAAGTACAAAGCAGCCTCTCCAGGCAGTTTTCCAGTCCGGCCACTAAACGACCGGACACCGTCAAGTGCGCCCGGATTAACCTACAACAAGACCGCCTGGCATGATCCGAGCAAGCGTAGCAATGCAACCCCAACCCCAGCCCTCGCAAAAACACGACACCAATACTTCGCGTACATAACTACCCTCTAGAAATACCATGGGTACAGGTGAAGGGGCACCATCACAGCATGCCCAAAACACAGCTTAAACCGCACCAGGGGCTACCGATTTTTTTATTTTCTCTTACTTTCAGGACTCCACACTTCGGAAGGCCTGTTCGGCAGTTCAATTGCCGCACAAACGATGCAAGAACCAGGGAAGCAGACAAGCCGTGCCGCATTACGGAACTCCCAGGTGGTCTCTATCACGAGCAGTATACCTGTTTCGCATACTATTCCGCAGCTTGCCCCTGGAACGGACATGTTACATAGTCCAACCTTTTGCTTATCGCAATATTTGTATCGTTCTGCTTTGATCGCAGCCCTCTTTAATAAACACTGCATAGTTTTTGTCTATTTTTGCATTACTCTTTTTTTATATGTATACATGTTCCATAACGACATATTGCACCCGTACACTTTGGTACGGCCTAAATACGCCAGGGGCTTTAGTACCCCTCAATATGGTGTGAGAAGTTCCGAACACTTTAACAAGTGCGGCACCCCGAACTTATAGCATTATATGCATCGGCTCTGAATCATGTCTTGGGTCAATAGTTGGGTTTGCCTAGCTCCTATGTTTTGGTGCCTTACGTTCCACTATATCGGCTAAGGTAGCACTAGGAGAACCACTACAATTGTTCCCCAGTTGAGCTGGATCGAGCACCTCAGTGGAGAAAGCTAAAACTGACTGTCATGATGAAGCGAGAGCTGGTCGCTATTCGAGAGGTTTTTCGAGTCCCTAACGACTTATGCCGCTTAGAGCGAGGAGCCGGCTCTGTCCGGCCAAGGCGTGGATAGCGCCCCGAACTCGGTCTTCCGAATACCAGGGGCTTCGCCGAAAATTTAAAATTATAGAATTCTATGGCTAAGTGAGAGTGTTCACGCATTATAGTCTGATTGCCTTGTTCGTTGGGCTGAGCGCCTCCCTCGAAGGACCCAAACATGGGAAAAAGAGCGCTCAGGTTTATCCCCGAACACCCCAGCACTAGCGGCACGGGGGCAGAAGCCGACGACTTGTCATCTCTCAGAATTGATAAACAGCCGCACCGAAGGTAATATTTTAAATTCCAACAGCATTGCTTAGCGCATATGAACAAGTTTTCAGCACACAGGACAAAACAAGCAAGTTTCACTCAAAAATTACATCCCTAGAACATTCATCTGCCACAAGGCAGGCACCCTTCAGAACATCCTTATAATAATTCTAGGGCTTGCGATGCTCTTTCCCTGGTGGTGGCCCGTCCTTCACAAGCTTCTCAGCATCCAGCTTGCCCCAGTGCACCTTAGCACGGGCAAGGGCCCTACGGGCACCTTCAATGCAGACGGAGCGCTTGATGACTTCGAGCCTTGGACAGGCCTCCACCAGCCGCCGCACCAGCCCGAAATAGCTCCTAGGCAGAGCCTCTCCAGGCCACAGCCGAACTAGGAGGCCCTTCATGGCCTATTCGGCCGCCTTGTGGAGCTCGACCAGTTGCTTCAGCTGGTCGCTCAGGGGCACGGGGTGTCCGGCCTCAGCATACTGAGACCAGAACACCTTCTCTGTCGAGCTGCCCTCCTCGGCTCGATAGAATGCGGCGGCATTAGACACACTCCGGGGAAGATCCGCGAACGCTCCTGGAGAGCTCTGGATTCGGGTAAGTAACAAGTAACTCACGTTTATGTGTTTGCTTTGCATAAAGAATGCCTTACCCTCCGCTATCTTCTTCACCTCATCCAACTCCTGGAGGGTCTTCTGGGATTCGGCCTTGGCAGACTTGGCATTTTCAATAGCCGCCGCGAGCTCGGACGCTCGCGTCTTTGAGTCTGGCTCCAAACTCTCATGTTTTTTCATGAGAACCTGGAGCTCTTGCCGCACCTTGCCAACCTGGGCCTCATACTTCTCCCGCTCGGTGCGCTCCGTGGCCGCCTTCTTCTTGGCCTCGAGCAGCGCTTGCTTAAGGGTCGCCACCTCATACGTGGCCCCTACAACAGCCACGTTAATCCTGTCATTTTTTGCAATTGCACCTTTTTATATATGTTTAAACAAGGTATTTCTTACCTTTATTGTCCTCGAGCTGCTTCTTGGCATGCCCGAGCTCTTGCTCAGACCGCTCGAGGTTCTGCTTTAGTGTGTCCAGTTCCGCAGTCAGTGCTGCGGACGCAAGCAGAGAAGCCTGCATACGCATATTGACTCCTTTTTGTTAGACTCCTGCGAATTTTATTTGATCCTCTATTCGGCTTTTCTTCCCGAACGCCAAACAGAGCATCAGGGGCTACTGTCTATGCGGTAATATTATTTAAACATTCTTTACTTACTTCAAAGCCTGTTAAAAGGCTAGTACAAGCTTCAGTCAGTCCGCTCTTGGTGGACTGAACCTTCTGGACCACCGCACTCATAATGGTGCGGTGCTGCTCGCCGATGGAGGCGCTTTGGAGCATCTCCAACAGATTGTCCGGCGCCTCCGGTTGGACGGGGGTCACCGACACGGTGGGCTTGCTCCTCTTGGAAGGAGGTCCCCCGCCGGACTTTGGAACCTTTGAAGGTTCCGGAGCGGTGTCCGGCCTAGAGCCGGACTTGGAGCCCTGGGGGGTTTCATCCCCTTTACTCCTAGAGTTCGGGAGGTCGCCTTGCAGCACCTCCAGAACCACCTCCTCCCGGCTTGGAACCTGTTGGGACAACACTTCGGTGTCATCTATAGGGCGGGGGGTGGAAGCCATCGGAAGCGAGTTCACATCTGACGAGTCCAGTGAGCCGCTCGACGGCGCGTCGAGCCGGTCTTTGGGTGGGCTGCATACACATATTCCACATAAGGGAAAGCTGTGCAATAAACGAATACTATGAGTTACTCTGGTATCCGGATACTTACGATTTTGCCAGGGGCTTGGCCCTAGGCGGCCACTCCTCTCCGCCGTCGTCAGCGTCGGTGGAGTAGTCCGGAGGAAGGGTTTTCCCCTTCTTGGACCCTTCGGCCTCCCCAGAAGGGGCGGCCTTCCTTTTCTTCTCTCCTCCCGCTGGAGGGGGAGAGGTCTCTTCTTCTTCCTCCTCGTCTTCACGGGAGGAATGCGCCTCGGAACCATCGGATGATGGATCCGACACATCCTGGCGCCGGGCACTCTTTCGAGTCCCCGTGGCCTTTTTCGCGGCCTTCTTCTCCGGCACCACATAGGGTGCCAGAACCAGCAGCTTCCTCAAGCGAGCGTCCGCCGGGCCTTCGGGCAAAGGAGCCGGATAGTTGATCTGTCCGGACGTCACCTGCCAATCCTGTCAAAGGAAAGGGAGCTTAGATCCCGCATAGAGTCAAATTATGAAAAACTGATACCCTGTAAAAGGAAAAAACAGCTTACCGCATGAGCGTGACGCTACGTACTGAATCCGCGATCCTTGGTAGCGGATGCGGGGGCCTCAGCGCCCTTGAAAAGCACTTTCCAGGCATCTTCGTACGTCGTGTCGAAGAGCCTGCTTAGAGTTTGGTGCCACGCCGGGTCGAACTCCCACAGGTTGAAAGCCCGTTGTTGACATGGAGGATCAGGCGGATGAGCATAACCTGGACTACATTGACAAGCTTGAGCTTCTTGTCCACCAGGGTTTGGATGCATGTTTGGAGTGTGGTCAGCTCTCCTTTTTTACCCCACGACAGGCCGGTCTCCTTCCAGGAGGTGAGCCGCATAGGGGGTCTGGATCGAAACTCGGGGGATGCGGCCCATTCGGGGTCGCGTGGCTCGGTGATGTAAAACCACCCCGATTGCCACCCCTTCAGGGTCTCCACAAAGGAGCCCTCGAGCCATAAAACGTTGGCCATCTTGCCCACCATGGCGCCTCCGCACTCCGCCTGGTTGCCGCGCACCACCTTCGGCTTGACATTGAAAGTTTTGAGCCATAGGCCGAAATGGCGGCGGATACGGAGGAAAGCCTCGCACACGACGATAAACACCGAGATGTTGAGGACAAAGTTCGGGGCCAGATCGTGGAAATCAAAGCCGTAGTAGAACATGAGCCCCCGAACAAATGGGTGGAGAGGGAAGCCCGGTCCGCGAAGGAAATGGGGGAGGAACACCACCCTCTCATGGGGCCTAGGGGTGGGGATGAGCTGCCCCTTTTCGGGAAGCTGGTACGCGATGTCGTTAGACAGGTATCCGGCCTTCCTCAACTTTTTGATGTGTCCCTCCGTGACGAAGGACACCATCCACTTGCCTCTCACTCCAGACATGGCTGGAGAAGGTTGAGGTGGGAGTGCGTACTTGGGCGCTGGAGCTCGAGTGCGCGAGAATGGATAGGCAAAGGAGGAAGAAGGCGTAGGTGAAAAGGTGGATCCTTATCCCCTTATATGGATGGACGCAACTACGTGTCCCCACCAGCCTGGTAAAACTCGCTTATCTCCAAGCGCCGTAATCAATGGTGCGGTTGGGTTACCCACGCCCGTATTGATGAGAATCCCAGAATAAGGGGACATGATCTCTGCTTTGACAAGACGTGCCAAGGAAACTGCCTCGCATGACGCACTGAGGTGGGGTAATGAAACGACTCGGATAAAGGCTTGGCCGTGGTGTGTCACACTACAGAATACGTCAGCAGATTAGATTTGTGTACATATTATTCTCTCTATGGCAATATGTGGAAACTTATTTTGCAGAGCCGGACACTATCTTTGTGTTCAAAATCTTCTATGAAGTACTTGGAGGAGGAACCCGCCTTGCAATGCCGAAGACAATCTGCGCGCCGGACTCGTCGTCGCTGAAGCCTGGTTCAGGGGCTACTAAGGGAGTCCTGGATTAGGGGGTGTTCGGATAGCCGGACTATACCTTCAGCCGGACTCCTGGACTATGAAGATACAAGATTGAAGACTTCGTCCCGTGTCCGGAAGGGATTTTCCTTGGCGTGGAAGGCAAGCTTGGCGATACGTATATGCAGATCCCCTACCATTGTAACCAACTTTGTGTAACCCTAACCCTCTCCGGTGTCTATCTAAACCGGAGGGTTTTAGTCCGTAGGACAACATACACAACAACAATCATACCATAGGCTATATTCTAGGGTTTAGCCTCTCTGATCTCGTGGTAGATCTACTCTTGTACTACCCATATCATCAATATTAATCAAGCAGGACATAGGGTTTTACCTCCATCGAGAGGGCCCGAACCTGGGTCAAACTTCGTGTCCCTTGCCTCCTGTTACCATCCGGCCTAGACGCACAGTTCGGGACCCCCTACCCGATATCCGCCGGTTTTGTTACTGACAGTTAGGGTTACATAAAGTCGGTTACAATGGTAGGAGATCTACATATCCGTATCGCCAAGCTTGCCTTCCACGCCAAGGAAAGTCCCTTCCGGACACGGGAAGAAGTCTTCAATCTTGTATCTTCATAGTCCAGGACTCCGACTGAAAGTATAGTCCGGCCCTCTAGACACACCCTAATCCAGGACTCCCTCAGTAGCCCCTGAACCAGGCTTCAATGACGACGAGTCCGGCGCGCAGATTGTCTTCGGCATTGCAAGGCGGGTTCCTCCTCCAAGTACTTCATAGAAGATTTTGAACACAAAGATAGTGTCCGGCTCTGCAAAATAAGTTTCCACATATTGCCGTAGAGAGAATAATATTTACACAAATCTAATCTGTTGACGTATTCCGTAGTGTGATATCGCACCACGGCCAAGCCTTTATTCGAATCGTTTTATTGTCCCACCTCAACGTGTCATGCGAGGGGGTTTCCTTGGCACGTCTCGTCGAAGCAGAGATTGTGTACCCTTATTCCAGGATTCTCATCAATACGGGCGTGGGTAACCCAACCGCTTCTAGGACTCCTAGACTATAGGCAAGTCCAAACGGCCATGGAGAGGACGCTTGATATTCACCCTCTTTATAAAGGGACAAGGCTTTTATTTTTTCCCTCCCGTGCTCAATCTAATCCTTCCCCCACATCAAGCTCAAACACCCAAAGTTCAGGTCAGGTGCTCCGAACCATCAATCATGTCCGGATCTAGCCTTCAAGGTCGATGGGTGCCTTCCTCCATCACGGAAGAAGACATCAAAAAGTTGAGGGAGGCCAGATATCTGACCGCCGAGGTTTTGCATCGGCTCCCTGCCCGAGGGTAGGCCGTCCCCTCCCCCGAACCCAACGAGAACGTCGTGTTCGTCTCCCACTTCCTCCGAGGTCTAGGCCTTGCTCTAGATCCTTTCGTCAGGGGTTTGATGTTTTATTACGGACTAGATTTCCATGATCTAGCTCCGGACTCCTTCCTTCATATCACGACATTCATTGTCGTGTGTGAGGCCTTCCTCCGGGTTACCCCTCACTTTGGCCTGTGGCTCAAGACCTTTGAAGTAAAGCCGAAGATGATCGAGGGGCAACATGCCGCATGTGGAGGTGCCTCAGTATGCAAGATGACGGGAGCTCCATGGCCCAAAGGTTCCATTCCAGAGGTCTCTGAATTGTGGCAATAGGAGTGGTTCTACATCATGGCTCCTAGAAGTGCCAAGTGGGCGGCTGCCCCTATTTTCCGCTCGGGCCCTCCACCACAACTGATGTCATGGATCAGCAGAGGTCTGAGCTGGGGTCCAGCCAAGGACGTGCCTATACTGCAAAGCCGCATTCGAGATCTCTTCAATGGAGATTTTAGTTTGGTTGCGGTAATACAAGTTATGCTGGTTCGTCAAGTCCAGCCTTGCAAATGCCGGCCCCTTCGCTTGTGGGAGTTCAATCCCGAGGGACCGCATGTCATTCAGAATTTCCTCGGCCTGACGCACGAGGAGATGTACAAGTCATTCTTCGGACCTCAGGTAGAGTGTCCGGAAATCACCGAGGACGTGGGCGTGAGCAGTAACCGCGCCGCCGAACAGGTAAGGAATCTTCCGGCCGAACATACTATCTCTCATTTGTTACGAAGTTATTTCTGAGAGTTCGCTTTTTGACCAGGACTGGCTAACAAAGGCGAAGTTGATTCGGTGTTCGGCCCCCCTCCCTGAGGGTTTGGACAATACGGTATTGGAAAAGATGCTCCAGACCGCACCTTGCCCGGAGCCCTTGAAGGAAGATACTGTGGAGGATAATATGGGCGGACGTGGGCCCCCAACGCTGCCCATTTTGACCGAGGGAGCGAGTGTCTCCATGAAGGAAGACGACCAGAAGAGGAAAAGGACTGCACCCAGGGATTCGGAAGCCAAAGCTTCCAAACGGGAGAAGAAGTCTCCCACAGAGGGTCCTACCTTGGGGGCGCTGTTGCCGCACAAAGTCCGCGGGGGATCAATTCTCCCGTGAGTAATATGCCATCTTTTTCTTCTGAGAAAATAACCACCGCATATATCTTTGCAGTTTGGGCCTTAGCCCCTCTCAAATGAGCTCATCTTCGGGGGATCTTCTTCCAGAGATGATGGAGAGCGAAACGCCTCCTCCAGACTCCTCCGCTCCGGAAGCGGGCGACCCTGAAGTGTCGTCGCGGAGGGCCTCTCCGAGTCCGGTGAGGCCAGAAGATAATCCCATTGACCCCCGAAGCTCCCAGTGTCCGGCTCCCGAAGAGAGTAGACAAAAGAGTCCGGCACCATCTGGTGTGCGATCGGATGTTCTGAGGGAGTTGGTGGGGCGAGCGGCCATCTCAGATGAACACCGTGTGCTGATGAATACGGTGATGGAGAGAATCTCGTCCGCCGAAAGCGGATTGCATGAAGCTTTTATGAGTCTACTGACAGGCTTTGAGGTACGTAAAATAATGTATGATAGTCCTGCACATGCTAGGTGTGCCCTGTGTAGATAGTAGCCCCTGAGACTCTGGTTGTCGTCGGAAACGACGACGAATAGAGGATCATATTCCCAGGTAATAACCATACTGCCTCTATGTGCAGGTGATGGAAGCTCCGGTGGCTAGCCGGACTAGCGAGTTTGCCCATTTAAAACGGCAGTTGGATGCGGCAGACGCCGACATCGAGCTTGTTAACAAAAGGCTTGACGAGGCACAGGGTAAGTGTCATTATCTGGTAAACGCCACATAGTAAGAGCAGCATGATGCCAGTATCTTTAATATGTTGTGACTGCAGATGGAGCTGCCACTGTTGAAGCCTTGCGGGCAGAACTTGCCCGAGCCAAGGAACAAGCGAGGTTTGGTAATGCGGCTGCTTTGAAGGCGGCCGAAGAGTTGAAAGCCGAGAAGGCCGCGCATGGCGAGAGCCGAGATAAGATGGCCAAGATGGCCATAGAATTAAAAGCCGCCGCCGACCGTTGCCGGGTTCTTGAAAAGGAAAACCTAGCGAAGGCATCGGACCTTGAGAAGGCTGCTGCGACGAGAAAAGACATCCGCTCTGCTATGAGGGCGAAGAAGGAGGAGCTGCGGGAAGCCGGGGATATTGTAGCTGGGAAATCCTTTATGTTGCGGAGGAAGTTCGGAGATCCACGGTATGCCTCTCTGGATCGGCTGTGGAGTTCGGAGGATGTGTATATGGATTTGGCGGCGAGCGCTGCCGATGCGGCCAAGTACTTCCAGGGTCAGACGGACCGTGAAGTGGACCAGCTGTTTTGGACACAATTCCATTCTCCCGAGCATCCGCTTTCATTGACTGACCAATTAGCCGAATGGGCCGAACTGAATAGGTTGTCCGGACTCGCCATGAGGTCTGTTGTGGATCAGCTATGGCCGGAAAGGCCAAAACCGAACAGCTATTTCAGCTTGGTGCAGCAGTTCCTTGACGTGGTGTCGCACATTAATGCAATGAAGAGGTCGGCGTGCATAGAGGGCTCACGGATGGCCTTTGCCCGTGTTAAAGCATACTGGGCGGAGATGGATGCTACCACTGTTGCAGCGCGGGATTCGGCCATAGGTCGAATGGCTGCTGAGCACTACTTTGAAGAAGTTCTTGAGGGTGCTCATTTGATAGAGACCCAGTGCTCAAAAAATATTATGTTTGAGTGATATGTAATCTCATTGTAAGCGAAATGCTTTTATAAATTTTTATAAGGCTATTTTTATACTTTTGCCTGAAAGTAATATGATGCCTCTTGGGCAGCCGTTTATGTATACATGTGTATAACGTGAAAGATTGTAGCCGTTGGCTTCAACCCCCACGCATATAATGCGGAGGTGCTCGCAAAAAACACGCGTTCACACTTAACCCAACGTCTTGGTCCTATTAAGGAGGTGATAGCGGAGCGAGCGAGGCAACCGGACTATAATGCTTTAGCACTTTCACTTAGCCATAGGAGTTTGACAGTGGGGCTACTAGATAGCCCCTGGTGGCTCCGCACTCTCCTGATCCCGGGGTGCATACATGCCTGGCCGGAAAACAGCCCTTCGTTAAGGGGGAGGAATTCTAACATTCCAACAGGTCATCGAGTGGTTGACCAGTCTCACGCTATATCATGACAGTCAGTTTTCGGCTTTCTCTACTGAGGTGCTCGTCCGGATGAACCAGGGCACAATCGCAGTAGTTCTCCTGGTGCTACCTTAGCCGGTAAAGCGGAACGTAAGGCACCAAAACACAGGAGCCGGGCAAACCCAACATTTGACCAAAGACAATGATTCGGAGCTGATGCATATAGGGCCAAACTCGCGACGCCGAACACTCCCTAAGGTATTCGGTCTTTGTGGTATAAACCGGGCCTAAATAATGGCCTTTGTAAGAAGCCCCTTGTGTCCAGGTACGTGCATTGTTCTGGCGTGGCCACATGCCAAGACGTCAGCATCCTTCTCAACGGTGGATATGTATCAACAAGAGACAGTAAAAAAGGTTTACGCAGGGTCTTAATCTAAAAAGAATCCTTGGAGCGGGTCCCTGCTGCACGTCTGCGCCTGTGTCTCCGTTGTGCCGTATCCTGGACGGGTGTAGCACGATGATCGTCTGTAAAAGAGAGGAATTTAGGTGAAAAAGTTGTCGTGCAAAAAGATAGTTTTTAAAGAAACCATGTATAATTCAAGATGAGAAGAAATTGCCACTTGTCTGCGCGCGTTGAGCCCCTTGTATTGACAAATAGGGGTGTGACCATTTATTCGGTATAAATAGCGGCGCCGGACTTGATTAGTTGTGTCTGAGGTCTTGACGACCTATTGGATGCTTTCGCTGGTCCGGGCGCCTTTAGTGTGCGGCTGCCAAGGCAGCCGCACTCTCTTCGGCGCGCAGAGATCGCTTGATATTTCCGTTCACTGAAATGATGCCACGTGGACCGGGCATCTTGAGTGTGAGGGAGGCGTAGTGTGGTATTGCATTAAAGCGAGCGAAAGCTTCGCGTCCGAGCAGTGCTTGATAGCCACTTTGGAACGGAGCGATGTGGAAGGTTAAATGCTCGCGACGGAAGTTATCGGGGGAGCCGAATATAACTTGTAGTAGGAGGGAGCCCGTACAACGAGCCCCTGGGCCTGGCGTTACTCCTTTAAAGGTAGTATTGCTATGGCGAATTTTTGTTGGGTCTAACCCCATCCCGCGGATTGTATCCTGATATATTAGGTTTAGATTGCTGCCACCGTCCATCAAGACTCGTGTGAAGTGATATCCGCCAATTACTGGGTCTAATACCAGGGCAGCCCATCCTGCGCGTCGGATACTTGCTGAGTAATCGCGATGGTCGAAAGTGATCGGTTGAGACGACCAGTGGCAGGACTTCGCGGTGACGGGCACTTGGGTATATTTTCCTGGGGGTGCCGCGTTGTTTTTTCCCTTGATCACGTGTAACACGTTTACTGTTTTGACTTCTGGTGGAAATTTCTTTTGTTCCCCAGTGTCTTGCTTGGGAGGCTCGTCCTCGTCTTCACTTGGTGTATCCTCCCCCTTGTGTACGGCGTTGAGCTTGCCGGACTGCTTAAGACCCAACATTCTCTGTGGGTATGATTAGCAGGTTTACCAGGGGTACTATGGATCTGACATACTTGGTCCAGAATTTTGTTGAGGCTGGACAGTTCATCCCTGGTGCCTTTAGAGGGCGGCTTTTGACCTGGCCGAGAGCTTTTGAATCCGGCGTTTACTGCCGTGCCCTTCGTGATGTCTTCTTTATTCCGGCGTTTGTTATTGCTGTTGCGCCGTGATTTCCCGTTTCCATCTCTAACTTCAGATGTACTGGGGTCGCTGGTGCTGCATCTGGCTAGCCAGCTGTCCTCACCCGCGCAAAAGCGGGTCATGAGGCTTGTTAATGCGGCCATCGTTCTCGGCTTATTTTGGCCGAGGTGTCTGGCGAGCCATTCGTCACGGACGCTATGCTTAAAAGCTGCCAAGGCTTCGGCGTCCGGACAGTCGACAATCTGGTTCTTTTGAGTAAGAAACATGTTCCAAAGCTTTCGGGTTGACTCTCCGGGCTGTTGAGTTATATGACTCAAATCGTCCGCATCTGGAGGTCGGACATAAGTCCCTTGAAAATTTGCCCGAAAGGCGTCTTCGAGCTCTTCCCAACTTCCAATGGAGCTTTCGGGGAGGCCTTTAAGCCAGTGACGAGCTGGCCCTTTGAGCTTGAGGGGTAAGTACTTGATGGCGTGGAGATCATCTCCTCGAGCCATATGGATATGAAGGATGTAGTCCTCAATCCAGACCCCAGGGTCTGTTGTTCCGTCGTATGTCTCTATGTTTACGGGTTTGAATCCCTCTGGAAATTCATGGTCCAGCACCTCATCGGTGAAACATAGGGGGTGTGCGGCACCCCTGTAGCTGGGTGTACCGCGTTGTTCGGATGTTTGTTGTGTTGCATTGTATGCTGGGGCGCGCTTGCGTGGTCCATAGATGGATCTTGTTGCGCCGTCCTTTGGGTGCGAGCCCTCGCATGGGTCGCGTGTTGTATTGTGAGTGGCGTTGTATGCCGCTCTGTGTTGGTAGAGGGGTCGTCTATCCGGCCAGGTGGCTGCTTTGATATTTGGTTGTGGGGGGTCTGAGGCCTCCTCATCGAATTCAGGTAGCAGCTTCCGCTTTGGGTAGCTCTTGGAGGGGCGATTGTCGCCGTACCTCGCTGCTGTGTTGAGTATTTTACTCCATCTGATTTGGAGTGTGTCTTGTGCAGCCTTGAGCCTTTGCTTCTGCTTTTTAAGACTCCTCGCGGTGGCAACAAGCCTTTTACGGGCATTCTGCTGCTCCGGGTGCCTGTCCGGCGTTATGTCGTCCGGACCATTATCCTTGATAGAATTTGTTTGTTCGGTTTGATTATCCGGATTGCCGTTGTCCGGCAGCGGTTCGCCCTGCTCCAGCGCTGGGTCTGTGTGATCGTTATTTTTGTCGAGGCGGGATTTGGGGCGGCGCTTGCGTCGCCGCTTTGACTGCTTCTCGAGGGAACAAGCCTTCGGTGCGTCCTTCCGCTCCTCGTCGTCATCTTTTGGTGCGTCCACCATGTATACGTCATATGACGAGGTGGCTTTCCAGGGCCCAATAGGCGCTGGTTCTTCATCGTCTCCTTCATCGGCGTCCATACCGTCGATGTCTTCGGAGTCGAAGTCGAGCATGTCGGTTAAATCGTCGACAGTGGCTACAAAGTGGGTGGTGGGTGGGCTTTGAATTTCTTCATCGTCCGTATCCCAACCTTGCTGACCGTAGTCCGGCCAGGGCTCTCCTGATAAAGAGAGAGACTTTAGTGTCTTCAGAATATCGCCGAAAGGCGAGTGCTGAAAGATGTCCGCGGCAGTAAACTCCATGATCGGCGCCCAATCGGATTCGATCGGCAGGGGCGCGGAGGGTTCGGAGTCCGGAGAGGAGTCCGGCTCCTTGGAGTCACGAGTCTCGCGGAGTGCGGGGCTGGTGTTCGGCTCGATCGCCGTTGGGATCGCAGCCCCCGAGGCGGCGTCCAACCACCCATCCTCGATCGGCGCAGTTGGCTCCGAATTAAGGGTCGAAGCCGATGCGGGTGCGGCCTCCAGGGCACTGTTCGGCGGCAGAGCTAGATCATGCTCGTCGTGACAGTGCGGCGCGCTCGGCAGTGGCTCGAATCCGTCGAAGATCAAGTCCCCGCGGATGTCAGCCGTGTAGTTTAAACTTCCAAATCTGACCTGACGGCCAGGGGCATAGCTTTCGATCTGCTCCAGATGGCCAAGTGAATTGGCCCGCAGTGCGAAGCCGCCAAAGACGAAATCTATCCGGGGAGGAAGGTCTCACCCTGGACTACATCGCTATTGATGATCGTAGGAGCCATCAAGCCTGATGGCGATGACACAGAGGAACTCTCAATGAAAGCACCAATGTTGGTGTCAAAACCGGCGGATCTTGGGTAGGGGGTCCCGAACTGTGCGTCTAGGCCGGATGGTAACAGGAGGCAAGGGACACGAAGTTTTACCCAGGTTCGGGCCCTCTTGATGGAGGTAAAACGCTACGTCCTGCTTGATTAATATTGATAATATGGGTAGTACAAGAGTAGATCTACCACGAGATCGGAGAGGCTAAACCCTATAAGCTAGCCTATGGTATGATTGTTGTTCTATATGTTGTCCTACGGACTAAAACCATCCGGTTTATATAGACACCGGAGAGGGTTAGGGTTAACAAAGTCGGTTACAATGGTAGGAGATCTACATATCAGTATCGCCAAGCTTGCCTTCCACGCCAAGGAATGTCCCTTTAGGACACGGGACGAAGTTTTCAATCTTGTATCTTCATAGTCCAGGAGTCCGGCTGAAGGTATAGTCCGGCCCTCCGATCACCCCCTAATCCAGGACTCCCTCAACCCCCCTTTTTGATCAAATACAACTCTCTGTCTATCTGAGTTTTCTTTTTCTGAAATTTACCAAAAATGGGCTCACTAACAGCATCATAAGAACTTAGCAATTTGAGCATCACCACATACAGATACTCTCTTCAACCTGAAAGAGAGTATCGAATCAAGCATTGATTTTTCCATGATACCACATAACAGTGAGGGCTTCTTGGTCATATCTTTATGTGCATCAACAAAGAAGCTAGTGGCAGTAGCCAAGAATTGAAACCCTCAACCGTTGCTGTCATATCAGAGCTAAAAAATGCTCACGATTCTACGGTCGAGCACTATGGTTGTTCCAGCAAAGGAATGAAAACTAGTTACAAGTACTACATCAATGATCCTAAATGTTGGAAACAATAGTCACGACATGGACGCCCCCTCTCTAAACCCTAGAACACTAGGCACCGCCGCTGCCACCACTCCTCCAGGGCCAGCAGCCAAGAATTGAAACCCAAGTTTCAATTATATGTGCTAAAAGCCTCTACTTCTCTAGCTACTTCTCTCTACTCTCTCCTAAGTTTCGGTGAGCAACCAAAAGCCTCTACTTCTCTCACCTAACCCCTCTCTCTACTCTCTCCCCAATCACGCGAGGAGCATGTCGCATCGAAGCACGAAGCCACCGTGCAATCCCTAAATCCCAAAACATGGCGAGCCACCGCGGCAAATCGATTGGGGCCTAGCTAGTGTGGCGCGCGCAGGGAGGAGGAGATCGAGGGGGACTTACGGGGCTGCAGCGTCGGAGTAGGCGAGAGGCGACCACCCATGGTGGCGGTGCACGGCACCGTCGACAGGGGTGAGGCGGCCGGGGACGAACCCTAACCGCGGCGGCGGCGGCGGGCGGAGGGGATCGATTGTGAGAGTGTGAGGGGTGTGGGGGCGCTCGGGCCGGTTTTCTTTTGCTCTAGTAGTAGCACTGTTTACAGGTCGGCGCTACTGCTAAGCCCACCAGCTGTAGCGCCCATTCAAAACAAACGCTACAGCAAAGTGGGCTACTGCTTTTGCCCTGCGGCCCATCTAACAGTAGCGCGGCCCAAGCAAACAAACGCTGCCGTTATATATTAGTAGTAGCGTGTTTCCTGCCCAGCGCTACTGCTAAATACTAGTAGCATAGGGTCATAAATAGGCGCTACTGTTAACTTCTATCTATAAGCATTTTCCTAGTAGTGATAACACCAATATAAATAAAGAATGAGTTCATTACAGTACCTTGAAGTGATCTTTTGTTTTCTTTCTCTAACGAAGCTCACGAGATTTTCTACTTTAAGTTTTGTGTTGTGAAGTTTTCATGTTTTGGGTAAAGATTTGATGGATTATGGAACAAGGAGTGGCAAAGAGCCTAAGCTCTGGGATGCCCATGGCACCCCCAAGATAATCTAAGGACACCTAAAAGCCAAAGCTTGGGGATGCCTCGGAAGGCATCCCCTCTTTCGTCTACTTCTATCGGTAACTTTACTTGGAGCTATATTTTTATTCGCCACATGATATGTGTTTTGCTTAGAGCGTCTTGTATTATTTGATTCTTTGCTTTTTAGTTTACCACAATCATCCTTGCTGTACACACCTTTTTGAGAGAGCCATACATGATTTAGAATTTGTTAGAATACTCTATGTGCTTCGCTTATATCTTTTGAGTTATATAATTTTGCTCTAGTACTTCACTTATATCGTTTAGAGCATGGTGGTGGATTTGTTTTATAGAAACTATTGATCTCTCATGCTTCACTTAGATTATTTTGAGAGTCTTAAATAGCATGGTAATTTTCTTAAAATCCTAATATGCTTGGTATACAAGATTAATAATAAAACTTTCTTATGAGTGTGTTGAATACTATGATAAGTTTGATACTTGATAATTGTTTTGAGATATAGAGATGGTGATATTAAAGTCATGCTAGTTGAGTAGTTGTGAATTTGAGAAATGCTTGTATTGAAGCTTGTGATTCCCGTAGCATGCACATATGGTGAACCATTATGTGATGAAGTCGGAGCATGATTTATTTTTTGATTGCCTTCCTTATGAGTGGCGGTCGGGGATGAGCGATGGTCTTTTCCTACCAATCTATCCCCGTAGGAGCATGCGCGTAATACTTTGCTTTGATAACTTGTAGATTTTTGCAATAAGTATATGAGTTCTTTATGACTAATGTTGAGTCCATGGATTATACGCACTCTCACCCTACCACCTTTGCTAGCCTCTCTAATACCGCGCACCTTTTGCCGGTATCATACACCCACCATATACCTTCCTCAAAACAGCCACCATACCTACCTATTATAACATTTCCATAGCCATTCCGAGATATATTGCCATGCAAGTTTCCACCGTTCCGTTTATTATGACACACTCCATCATTGTCATATTGCTTAGCATGATCATGTAGTTGACATCGTATTTGTGGCAAAGCCACCATTCATAATTCTTTCATACATGTCACTCATGCATCATTGCATATCCCGGTACACCGCCGGAGGCATTCATATAGAGTCATATTTTGTTCTAAGTATCGAGTTGTAATTTTTGAGTTGTAAGAAAAATAAAAGTGTGATGATCATCATTATTAGAGCATTGTCCCAGTGAGGAAAGGATGATGGAGACTATGATTCCCCCACAAGTCGGGATGAGACTTCGGACAAAAAATAAATAAAAGAGGCCAATGAAGCCCCCAAAAAAGAAGAGGCCATGAAAAAAGAGAAAAGGCCCAAATAAAAAAATGAGAGAAAAAGAGAGAAGGGACAATGTTACTATCATTTTACCACACTTGTGCTTCAAAGTAGCACCATGATCTTCATAGTAGAGAGTCTCTCATGTTATCACTTTCATATACTAGTAGGAATCTTTCATTATAGAACTTGGCTTGTATATTCCAATGATGGGCTTCCTCAAAATGCCATAGGTCTTCATGAGCAAGCAAGTTGGATGCACACCCACTTAGTTTCTTTTTGAGCTTCCATATACTTATAGCTCTAGTGCATCCGTTGCATGGCAATCCCTACTCACTCACATTGATATCTATTGATGGGTATCTCCATAGCCCGTTGATACGCCTAGTTGATGTGAGGATATCTTCCCTTTTTGTCTCCTCCACAACCACCACCCTATTCCACCTATAGTACTATATCCATGGCTCACGCTCATGTATTGCGTGAAGATTGAAAAAGTTTTGAGTATGTCAAAAGTATGAAACAATTGCTTGGCTTGTCATCGGGGTTGTGCATGATTTAAATATTTTGTGTGGTGAAGATAGAGCATACCAGACTATATGATTTTGTAGGGATAACTTTCTTTAGCCATGTTATTTTGAGAAGACATAATTGCTTTGTTAGTATGCTTGAAGTATTATTATTTTTTATGTCAATATGAACTTTTGTCTTGAATCTTTCGGATCTGAATATTCATACCACAATTAAGAAGAATTACATTAAAATTATGCCAAGTAGCACTCCGCATCAAAAATTCTGTTTTTATCATTTACCTACAAGAGGACGAGCAGGAATTAAGCTTGGGGATGCTTGATACGTCTCCAACATAGCTATAATTTTCGATTGCTCCATGCTATATTATCTACTATTTTGGACAATATTGGGCTTTATTATCCACTTTTATATTATTTTTGGGACTAACCTATTAACCGGAGGCCCAACCCAGAATTGTTCTTTTTTTGCCTATTTTAGGGTTTCGAAGAAAAGGAATATCAAATGGAATCCAAACGGAATGAAACCTTCGGGAACGTGATTTTCTCAACGAATAAGACCAGGGAGACTTGGACCCTACGTCAAGAAATAAAACAGGAGGCCACGAGGTAGGGGGAGCGCCCACCCCCACCAAGCACGCCCTCCACCCTCCTGGGGCCCCTATTGCTCCACCGACGTACTCCTTCCTCCTATATATACCTACGTACCCCCAAACGATCAGATACGGAGCCAAAACCCTAATTCCACCATCGTAACTTTCTGTATCCATGAGATTCCATCTTGGGGCTTGTTTCGGAGCTCCGCCGGAGGGGGCATCGATCACGGAGGGCTTCTACATCAACACCATAGCCCCTCAGATGAAGTGTGAGTACTTTACCTCAGACCTACGGGTCCATAGTTAGTAGCTAGATGGCTTCTTCTCTCTTTTTGGATCTCAATACAATGTTCTCCCCCTCTCTTGTGGAGAACTATTCGATGTAATCTTCTTTTTGCGGTGTGTTTGTTGAGACCGATGAATTGTGGGTTTATGATCAAGTCTATCTATGAATAATATTTGAATCTTCTCTGAATTCTTTATATGTATGATTGGTTATCTTTGCAAGTCTCTTTGAATTATCCGTTTGGTTTGGCCTACTAGATTGATCTTTCTTGCAATAGGAGAAGTGCTTAGCTTTGGGTTCAATCTTGCGGTGTCCTTTCCCGGTGACAGTAAGGGCAGCAAGGCATGTATTGTATTGTTGCCATCGAGGATAACAAGAATGGGTTTTCTTCATATTGCATGAGTCTATCCCTCTACATCATGTCATCTTGCTTAAGACGTTACTCTATTTTTAACTTAATACTCTAGATCCATGCTGGATAGCGGTCAATGAGTGGAGTAATAGTAGTAGATGCAGGCAGGAGTCGGTCTACTTGTCTCGGACGTGATGCCTATATACATGATCATACCTAGATATTCTCATAACTATGCTCAATTCTGTCAATTGCTCAACAGTAATTTTTTCACCCACCGTAGAATACTTATGCTCTCGAGAGAAGCCACTAGTGAAACCTATGGCCCCCGGGTCTATCTTTATCATATTATTCTCCTACTACTTAGTTATTTCCTTTGCTATTTACTTTGCCTTTATTTTACTTTGCATCTTTATCATAAGAATACCAAAAATATTATCTTATCATATCTATCAGATCTCACTCTCGTAAGTGGCCTTGTAGGGATTGACAACCCCTATTTGCGTTGGTTGCGAGGATTTATTTGTTTTGTGCAGGTAGGAGGGACTCGCGCGTAGCCTCCTACTGGATTGATACCTTGGTTCTCAAAAACTGAGGGAAATACTTACGCTACTTTGCTGCATCATCCCTTCCTCTTCGGGGAAAACCAACGCAGTGCTCAAGAGGTAGCATGTGCCTCGAGCGTGCACGGATGGCCTTTGCCCGAGTCAAGACATTCTGGGGGAAGATGAAGGCCATCGTTGTTGCAGTGAAGAGTCCACCCAAGGGCAAGGACCACCAAGAACCGGAGCATTATTTTGAAGACGTCCTAGTGGCTGCCCGCTTGATAGAGGGCCAGTGCTCGAAAGACATAATGTTCGAGTCAGATGTATGAGAATTGTACGAGACAATTTTATAGTTAATCTGTTTTTATATATGGCTCGAATGTTTGTGTTCCTCATGTGCGGCCGTTTTAATATAATCTGAAAGTTTTCCAGTCGTCGGCTTCAGCCCCCTCGTGGGAAGTACGGGGGTGTTCGAAAAAGCATTTGACCACTCTTGACCCAACGTCTTGGTCTGTGAAGGAGGTGTCAATGCGGAAAACAAGGCAACTAGACTATAGGGCATTAACACTTTCACTTAGCCATAGGAGTTTTATGGTGGGTCTACAACATAGCCCCTGGTATGTATGCGGCTTATTCATACGATGCGTGTACATATTTGACCGAAAAGAGGTCCTTCGTGTGAAACGGAGGAATCGCTAGAGATTCCGATAAGCCATCAAGTGGTTGACCAGCTCTCGCCGCATCATCATAGTCAGTTCTCGGCTTTCTCTACTAAGGTGCTGAGCCAGGTGAACCGGAAGCACAATCGCAGTAGTTCTCCCTTTACTACCCTAGACGATAGAGCGGAACATAGGATAGCAAGCACAGGAGCCAGGCAACCCAACTATTGACCCAAGACATGATTCGGAGCTGATGCATATAAGGCCAAACTCGCGACGCCGAAGTATGCTGCAAAAGCTGTTTGGACTTTTGTTGGCAACTCAATTGTTCCCGTACCGAGCCCCTGGCAAGTTTAAGCCGGGGTATATCTGTGAAACAACCATAGGAGGTTTGTTCGACTGCGGAAAGATGCGGATGAATAATACTAGTAATGTGAACTGGGACCTGAACGATATGCCAAAGATTACTTGATATATATAAGGGCCATGACCCCGGCTATTTGATATGCCCTGGGTCGAAGGCAGAGGAAAAAGGCATGTTACAGGCTCGAAAAGATTGCGGTATACAAAAAGTTATTTTGGACCTCCTGTCGCATGCCTGCGCCGCTTGTCCTCGGCAAGGGGAATCCTTGAAGGAAGTAGCCCCATAGGTGAGTGTACAGATCCGAACTCTAATAGAGTCGGTTTTAGATGTTTCTCCTTTGCGCCACCTGTTTTTAAGAGGTAATGAAGAAAGAAAGAAAAAAGGAAAGTAGATAAAAAATGTTACCGGAGTGCTTGCAGACTTGTCCGTATTATGCTTCCGCCGATGCCCATGGTATCTTAAACGTGTAGTAATGTATGCGTGGTATAGTTTTAACGGGTATATGAGATGGGCAACGGAAGCTGAACTGCTATTTCTGTGTCGCATGATCTTTCATTATCATTGCGACTGTTGTGTTTATATTGTCATGACTTGCCATTGCTGTCTCAGATTTCGGAAGTGCCTGGGTCGCTGGCGATATTGCTTCTATGAGCGAGCCAGATGTCTTCTCCCGCGTAAAAGCGGGTCATTAGAGCGGTAAGTGCTGTCATGGATCGAGGTCTTTCTTGACCGAGATGGCATGCAAGCCATTCATCCCGGACGATGTGTTTAAAGGCCGCAAGGGCTTCCACGTCCGGACAGTCGACGATTTCGTTCTTTTTAACTAAGAACCTAGTCCAGAGCCGCCTGGCTGATTCTCTGGGCTGCTGGACAATGTGACTTAAGTCATCGACGTCCGGTGGCCGGACATATGTTACTTGGAAGGTTTCGTGAAAGGCATCCTCCAAATCTTCCCAGCTGCCAATAGAATTTTTGGGCAAACTGTTTAACCAGTACAGAGCTGGTCCTTTGATTTTTAGTGGTAGGTATTTGATGGCATGAAGGTCATCCCCACGGGCCATGTGGATATGGAGGAGGAAGTCCTTGATCCATACCGTGGGGTCTGTTGTTCCATCATATGATTCAATATTCATAGGTTTGAACCCATCTGGGAATTGATGCTCCATTACTTCGTCTGTGAAGCAAAGAGGGTGCGCAACCCCTCTATGTTGGGCTACACTGCGACGTACCTCCGATGGAGTCCGTTTGCGGTTTTCGGCCTGGGCGTGGCTAGGTTTGTCACATCCGGATAGGTGGCCGTCGTCGCGTGTCGAGGTATGTCCTTGCGATCCGTAGGTTGCTCTTGGGTGTCATGCTCTCCTACCTGGGGCCTGGTGACGGTCGTGTGCACAACCCTGAGTTGTTCTGTTCTTTCCTTTACAGCGAGGTGGGGTGGTCTGGTGTTCGGCTTGAGTTGCTGCTTTTCCTGGACCAAGTTGTGGTTGACCTGACGTCCTGTGAGATAATGGCGCGGGCTAGAGCATCGTGTCGTCGGCCTGGGGTAGCAATCTATTCTTCGGGTAGCTTTTGGCTGGGCCACTAAGGCCATATTCTTCGGCGGCTAGGACTTTGGTCCATCTATCATTGAGCAGATCTTGGTCGGCTTGAAGTTGCTGCTGCTTCTTTTTTAGGCTCCTTGCAGTGGCTATTAGTTGGCGCTTGAAGCGCTCCTGCTCAAGAGGTTCCTCAGGCATGATAAAATCCTCGATGCCGAGGCTCACCTCATCCTCATAGAGTGGAAGGTAATTGTCGTCCTCCAAATCTTCGTACTTGGCCTGCTTACCAGGGCTAACCTGCCCATCTTCCTGTTCATCCTGGTCATTAGCTGTATCAACGGGGTCTTCGCTGTCTTCGGCATGTCGTCCATACCATCAATGTTCTCGGAGTCGTAGTCAAGTGCATCAGTCGAATCTTCGACCGTGCCTATGAAGTGGGTGGTGGGTGGGAAGTAAAATTCTCCGTCACCAGCCCCTGGTTCGAGCCGGATATAGTTCGGCTGTGAGTCCTTTGTCAAGGATAGGTTCTTTAACGAGTTTAGCACATCGCCCAAAGGCGAGTGCTGGATGATGTCTGCGGCGCCGAATTCAAAGATCGATAAACGATCAGGCTCGGCGTCCACGGGCTCACATGGTTCGGAACTTACGGCCGGAGGCGAGTCCGGAGTTCCGGTGACCAAGACATCATGAGAGGTTGAGTCTATCTGCGGCTCCAATGCCGTGGAATCTGTGGCCTCCGTAGTGGGATCAGTCCTCCCGTCCTTGGATGGCGCGGCTTGCTCCGGATCTAGGGCAGGAGCGGTTATAGGAGCAATCTCCTGGATGCGGCCAGATGACAGATTTAGGTCATGATCATCTGGGTGACCGAGAGAGGCTGCCGTGGTCTCGAACCCGGCGAAGATCAAGTCTCCACGGATGTCCGCAACATAGTTCAAGCTCCCGAATCTGACCTGTTGGCCAGGGGCGTAGCTTTCGATCTGCTCCAGATGGCCAAACGAGTTGGCCCGCAGTGCGAAGCCGCGGAACACGAAGATCTGTCTAGGGAGGAAGGTTTCTCCTTGGACAATGTCATTATTGATGATCGAAGGGGCCATCAAACCTTTTGGCGACAACACAGAGGAACTCTCAATGAAAGCACCAATGTCGGTGTCAAAACCGGCGGATCTCGGGTAGGGGGTCCCAAACTATGCGTCTAAGGTCGATGGTAACAGGAGACAAGGGACACGATGTTTACCCAGGTTCGGGCCCTATCTATGGAGGTAATGCCCTACGTCCTTCTTGATTGATATTGATGAATATGAGTGTTACAAGAGTTGATCTACCTCGAGATCGTAATGGTTAAACCCTAGAGGTCTAGCTTGTATGGCTCTGATAATGAGTCTCCTATCCGGACTAAGTCCTCCGGTTTATATAGACACTGGGAGGATCTAGGGTTACACAAGGTCGGTTACAAAGAAGGGAATCTACATATCCGGTCGTCAAGCTTGCCTTCCACGCCAAGGAGAGTCCCATCCGGAGTCAGGTGCAGTCTTCGGTCTTCATATCTTCACAGCCCATCAGTCCGGCCCATGGCTAACAGGTCGGACGCCCGAGGACCCCTTAGTCCAGGACTCCCTCACCTACCCCCTGGGCGCGCCTCCCTGCCTTGTGGCTTCCTCGCTTCTTTCTTGACGTCCACTCCAAGTCTCATGGATCACGTTTGTTCCAAAAGTAACTCTCGCAAAGGTTTCATTCTGTTTGGATTCCGTTTGATATTCCTTTTCTGCAAAACACTGAAATAGGCAAAAAAAACGGCAATTTGCATTGGGCCTTTGATTAGTAGGTTAGTCCCAAAAATATAATAGCACTGGGCCTTTGATTAGTATATAAAAAGGCATATTAAAGCCCATTAAACATCCAAAACAGATAATATAATAGCATGGAACAATAAAAAATTATAGATACGTTGGAGACGTATCAATGGGCTAGGGATAACTTGTTTTAGCTTTGATGTTTTGAAAGACATGGTTGCTTGTTGATATGCTTGAGTATCTAAATTATTATGTCAAACATAGACTATTGCTTTGAATCACATAAAAGTCCAAATGTCCAAGCTATAAAGAAAAGAATATGATATGACTTGATGAACATCACTCCACATCAAAAATTCTGTTTTTATCACTTACCTACTCGAGGATGAGTAGGAGTTAAGCTTGGGGATGCTGATACGTCTCCAACGTATCTATAATTTTTTATTGTTCCATGCTATTTTATTATCAATCTTGGATGTTTTATAATCATTTTATAGTCATTTTATAGTCATTTTTTGGTACTAATCTATTAGCATAGTGCCAAGTGCCAGTTGTAGTTTTTCCATGTTTTTTACATCGCAGGAAATCAATATCAAACGGAGTCCAAATGCCACGAAACTTTACAAAGATTTTTTATGGGCCAGAAGGAAGGCAATGGGCCCTAGTTGCACCCGGGGGTGCCCCGAGGGGGGCACAACCCACCAGGGCGCGCCCTGGTGGGTTGTGCCCACCACAGGTGCCGCCCGGACCGCCTCTTTGCTCTATAAATACCCCAAAAATACCACAACCCTACAGGAGTCGACAAAATATTCATCCAGCCGCCGCAGAGTCCAGAAGCACCAGATCCAATCTAGACACCATCATGGAGGGGTTCACCACTTCCATTAGTGCCTCTCCAATGATGCGTGAGTGGTTCTTTGTAGACCTTCGGGTCCATAGTTAGTAGCTAGATGGCTTCATCTCTCTCTCTCTCTCTCTTGATTCTCAATACAATGGTCTCTTGGAGATCCATATGATGTAACTCTTTTGCGGTGTGTTTGTTGGGATCGATGAACTTTGAGTTTATGATCGGATCTATCTTTTTATATCCATGAAATTATTTTCTTTGATCTCTTTTATGCATGATCTCTTATAGCCTCGTATTTATTCTCTGATATTTTGGTTTTGTTTGGCCAACTTGATGTATTTCTCTTGCAATGGGAAGAGGTGCCTGTCGGTGTCAAAACCGGCGGATCTCGGGTAGGGGGTCCCGAACTGTGCGTCTAGGATCGATGGTAACAGGAGACGTGCGACACAATGTTTACCCAGGTTCGGTCCCTCTCTATGGAGGTAATACCCTACTTCCTGCTTGATTGATCTTGATGAATATGAGTATTACAAGAGTTGATCTACCACGAGATCATAATGACTAAACCCTAGAAGTCTAGCGTATGTGGGTATGGTAATGAGTATATGTGTTGTTCTTTCTGGACTATCCCCTTCGGTTTATATAGACACCGAGGGGATCTAGGGTTTACATGGAGTCGGTTACATAAGAAGGAATCTTCGGCCGCCAAGCTTGCATTCCACGCCAAGTAGAGTCCAATCCAGACACGCTGCAGTCTTCGACCTTCATGTCTTCATAGCCCATCAGTCCGGCCCATAGATAACAGGCCGGACGCCCGAGGACCCCATAGTCCCGGACTCCCTCAGTAGCCCCTGAACCTGGCTTTCAATGACGAGGAGTCCGGCGCGCTGATTGTCTTCGGCATTGCAAGGCGGGTTCCCCTTTCTCCGAACTCGAAGATAGTCTTCGGATGCGACAATAGTATCCGGACCTTTCGCATACCACACACAACCGCAGAGAGAATATAATATTTGCACAAATCTAATCTGTTGACAGCTTTTTTCCAACACGACATCACATCTGTCCGGTTATAATTTCGAACCGTTTTTCTTCTGCCATTCCACGCTTCGAGACACGGTTGCTATTGGCACGTCTTGTCGAAATAGAGATCGTGTCCCCTTATTGCAGGATTCTCATCAATGAGGGCATGGGTAACCCAACCGTGTCGTTTATACAGCCCTAGGGAACAGGCGAATCCTAAGGCGAGTGAGGAGGCGTTTAATATTTACTGCCTTTATAAGGGGATAAGGATTCCCTCTTCCTCTCCTCGCGCTCTCTCTCTCTCTGTCTCTGCCTTTCCGATCTCAGGCTCCAGCACCCAAGTTCTCATCTCCGTTCCACTCAAGCAACCATGTCCGGATCTGGTGGTCAGGGCAAGTGGATGGTCTCCTCCATCAAGGATGACGACATTACTAAGCTCCGGACGGCCGTATATTTGGCGAAGGAGATCGCCCATCGTCTGCCAGCCGAGGGACAAGTCATCCCCATGCCGGAGCCCACAGAGAGGGTAGTATTGTTGGGGAACGTAGCAGAATTTTAAAATTTTCTACGCATCACCAAGATCAATCTATGGAGTCATCTAGCAAGGAGGTATAGGGGAGTGCATCTACATACCCTTGTAGATCGCGAGCGGAAGCGTTCAAGAGAACGGGGTTGATGGAGTCATACTCGTCATGATCCAAATCACCGATGACCTAGATCCGAACGGACGGCACCTCCGCGTTCAACACACGTATGGTTGGGAAGACATCTCCTCCTTCTTGATCCAGCAAGAGCGAAGGAGATGTTGATGGAGATCTAGCAGCACGACGGCGTGGTGGTGAAAGCAACGGTGATCTCGACAGGGCTTCGCCAAGCTCAGCGAGAGGGAGAGGTGTCACGGGAGGGAGAGGGAGGCGCCAGGGGCTAGGATGCGGCTGCCCTCCCTCCCCCCCCCACTATATATAGGACCCCTAGGGGGGGCCGCCGGCCCTTGGAGATCCAATCTCCAGGGGGGGCGGCCAAGGGGGGTGGCTTGCCCCCCAAGCCAAGTGGGGCGCCCCCCACCCCTATGGTTTCCAACCCTAGGCGCAGGGGGAGGCCCAAGGGGGGGGGCGCACCAGCCCACCAGGGGCTGGTTCCCTTCCCCATTTCAGCCCATGGGTCCCTCCGGGATAGGTGGCCCCACCCGGTGGACCCCCGGGACCCTTCCGGTGGTCCCGGTACAATACCGGTGACCCCCGAAACCTTCCCGATGGCCGAAACTGGACTTCCTATATATAATTCTTCACCTCCGGACCATTCCAGAACTCCTCGTGACGTCCGGGATCTCATCCGGGACTCCGAACAACTTTCGGGTTACCGCATACTGATATCTCAACAACCCTAGCGTCACCGAACCTTAAGTGTGTAAACCCTACGGGTTCGGGAGACACGCAGACATGACCGAGACGACTCTCCGGTCAATAACCAACAGCGGGATCTGGATACCCACGTTGGCTCCCACATGCTCCTCGATGATCTCATCGGATGAACCACGATGTCGAGGATTCAATCAATCCCGTATACAATTCCCTTTATCAATCGGTACGTTACTTGCTCGAGACTCAATCGTCGGTATCCCAATACCTCGTTCAATCTCGTTACCGGCAAGTCACTTTACTCGTACCGTAATGCATGATCCCGTGATCAACCACTTGGTCACATTGAGCTCATTATGATGATGCATTATCGAGTGGGCCCAGAGATACCTCTCCGTCATACGGAGTGACAAATCCCAGTCTCGATTCGTGCCAACCCAACAGACACTTTTGGAGATACCCATAGTGCACCTTTATAGTCACCCAGTTACGTTGTGATGTTTGGGACACCCAAAGCACTCCTACGGTATCCGGGAGTTGCACAATCTCATGGTCTAAGGAAATGATACTTGACATTCGGAAAAGCTATAGCAAACGAACTACACGATCTTTGAGCTATGCTTAGGATTGGGTCGTGTCCATCACATCATTCTCCTAATGATGTGATCCCGTTATCAATGACATCTAATGTCCATAGTCAGGAAACCATGACCATCTTTTGATCAACGAGCTAGTCAACTAGAGGCTCACTAGGGACGTGTTGTGGTCTATGTATTCACACATGTATTACGATTTTCGGATAACACAATTATAGCATGAACAATAGACAATTATCATGAACAATGAAATATAATAATAACCATTTTATTATTGCCTCTAGGGCATATTTCCAACAATCTCCCACTTGCACTAGAGTCAATAATCTAGTTACATTGTGATGAATCGAACACCCATAGAGTTCTGGTGTTGATCATGTTTTGCTCTAGGGAGAGGTTTAGTCAACGGATCTGCTACATTCAGGTCCGTATGTACTTTACAAATATCTATGTATCCATTTTGAACACTTTCACGAATGGAGTTGAAGCGACGCTTGATATGCCTGGTCTTCCTATGAAACCTGGACTCCTTGGCAAGGGCAATAGCTCCAGTGTTGTCATAGAAGAGATTCATCGGGCCCGACGCATTGGTAATGACTCCTAGGTCGGAAATCAACTCCTTCACCCAGATTGCTTCTTGTGCTGCCTCCGAGGCTGCCATGTACTCCGCTTCACATGTAGATCCCGCCACAATGCTTTGCTTGCAACTGCACCAGCTTACTGCCCCACCATTCAAAATATACATGTATCCGGTTTGTGACTTAGAGTCATCCAGATCTGTGTTGAAGCTAGCATCGACGTAACCCTTTACGACGAGCTCTTCGTCACCTCCATAAACGAGAAACATATACTTAGTCCTCTTCAAGTACTTCAGGATATTCTTGACCGCTGTCCAGTGTTCCATGCCGGGATTACTTTGGTACCTTCCTACCAAACTTACGGTAAGGTCTACATCAGGTCTGGTACACAGCATAGCATACATGATAGACGCTATGGCCGAGGCATAGGGGACGACACTCATCTTTTCTCTATCTTCTGCCGTGGTCGGGCATTGAGCCGTGCTCAATCTCGTACCTTGCAACACATGCAAGAACCACTTCTTTGACTGATCCATATTGAACTTCTTCAATATCTTGTCAAGGTACGTACTCTGTGAAAGACCAATGAGGCGTCTCAATCTATCTCTATAGATCTTGATGCCTAATATGTAAGCAGCTTCTCCAAGATCCTTCATTGAAAAACACTTGTTCAAGTAGGCCTTTATTCTTTCCAAGAATTCTATATCATTTCCCATCAACAGTATGTCATCCACATACAATATGAGAAATGCTACAGAGCTCCCACTCACTTTCTCGTAAATGCAGGCTTCTCCATATGTCTGCGTAAACCCAAACGCTTTGATCATCTCATCAAAATGAATGTTCCAACTCCGAGATGCTTGCACCAGCCCATAGATCGAGCGTTGGAGCTTGCACACCTTGTCAGCATTCTTAGGATCAACAAAACCTTCCAGCTGTATCATATACAATTCTTCCTTAAGGAAACCATTAACGAATGTCGTTTTGATGTCCATTTGCCATATCTCATAATCATAGAATGCGGCAATTGCTAACATGATTCAAACGGACTTCAGCTTCGCTACGGGTGAGATAGTCTCATCGTAGTCAACCCCTTGAACTTGTCGATAACCCTTAGCGACAAGCCGAGCTTTATAGATGGTTACATTACCATCCGCGTCTGTCTTCTTCTTAAAGATCCATTTATTTTCTATGGCTCGCCGATCATCGGGCAAGTCAATCAAAGTCCATAAGTCATTTTCATACATGGATCCTATCTCGGATTTCATGGCTTCCAGCCATTTGTCGGAATCTGGGCCCGCCATCGCTTCTTCATAGTTCGAAGGTTCACCATTGTCTAACAACATGATTTCCAGGACAGGGTTGTCGTACCACTCTGGTGCGGAACGAGTCCTTGTGGACCTACGAAGTTTAGTAGCAACTTGATCTGAAATTTCATGATCATCATCATTAACTTCCTCTCTAGTCGGTGCAGGCACCTCAGGAACAATTTCCTGAGCTGCGCCACTCTCCGGTTCAAGAGGTAATACTTCATCAAGTTCTACATTCCTCCCACTTACCTCTTTCCAGAGAAACTCTTTCGAGAGAAACTCTTTCTCTAGAAAGGATCCATTCTTGGCAACAAAGATCTTGCCTTCGGATCTGAGGTAGAAGGTATACCCAATAGTTTATTTAGGGTATCCTATGAAGACACATCAAGAGACGCTTCTACTCCATCCGTGATCAAGTCAAGGAGGGAGACATAGAGATTTGCAAAATACATATGGATCTAACACTGGCAGACCCATTGAATAAGCCTCTTCCATGAGCAAAACATGATCAGCACCAAGACTCCATGGGTGTTAGAATCATTACAATGTAATCTAGATTATTGAATCTAGTGCAAGTGGGAGACTGGAGGAAATATGCCCTAGAGGAAATAATAAAGTTGTTATCTATATTTCCTTATATCATGATAAATTTTTATTATTCATGCTAGAATTGTATTAACCAGAAACTTGATACATGTGTGAATACATAAACAAAATCCACAAAAAGTTTTGCTGCGTTTAGACTCCGTTTGCTATTCATTACCTACGATGTAAAAAACATGCAAAAAACAGCAGCTGGCACTTGGCACTATGTCAATAGGTTAGTACCAAAAAATGATACGAAATGACTCTAAAATGATTATAAAACGTCCAAGAATGATAATATAACAGCATGTAACAATCAAAAATTATAGATACGTTGGAGATGTATCAGCATCCTCAAGCTTATTTCCTGCTTGTCCTCAAGTAGGTAAATGATAAAAATAGAATTTTTGACGTGGAATGTTGCCTAACATGTCATCTCATACTCTTTTCTTTATAGCATGGACATTTGGACTTTTATATTGTTTAAAGCAATAGTCTAGTTTTGACATGATAACTTAAATACTCGAGCATATCAACAAGCAACCAAGTCTTCCAAAATATCAATGCTAAAATAAGCTATTCCTAGCCCATCATGCTCAATCATTGATACATTCATGAAACACACTTGCATATTAACTACACCCAATGCTCAAGTACGACCATAGTGCCCCCTAGTTGGTGCTTGATAAGAGAAGATGTAGACTCAAATTCAAAAATAAAAATTGCATAAAGTCAAATAAAGGCCCTTCGCAAAGGGAAGTAGGGATTTGTAGATGTGCTAGAGCTCAAAGAGAAAATTGAGAGATGAAAACATTTTGAGAGACATACTTTTCCCACCAACGAAAATGACTTAGAGTTCCCAACACTTTCCATGCTAGATATATCATAGGCGGTTCCCAAACAGAAATTAAAGTTTATTCCTTTTTCCACCATACTTTCACTTTCCATGGCTAACCATATCCACGGGTGCCTTCCATACCAACACTTTCCAAGGAATTTATTATTTGACAACATAAAGTAAATTCATTTTTTCATTTCGGGACTGGGCATCCATAATACATTTGCCTTACTCTTGTGCAATGACAAGTGAATAAACACTCATCGTGACAATAACACATCTAGCATGGAAAATATTAGCCACCCCTCACCGCCTCACGAGCAGTACGAGCACACAAAAGAGAATTTTATTTTGTATATTAGAGATGGCACATACAAATTTGCTTAGAACGGCAAAATAATACCACATATAGGTAGGTGTAGTGGACTCATGTGGCAAAACTGGTTTAAAGGATTTTGGATGCACAAGTAGTGATCATACTTAATGCAAAATGAAGGCTAGCAAAAGATTGAGAAGAGACCAACCAAGAAACGAATAATCTCATAAGTGAGCATTAAGCATAATTAACACCGAATAATGCACCACAAGTAGGATATAATTTCATTGCATAACTATTGACTTTCGTGCTAGCTTGCATAGGGAATCACAAACCATGACACCAGTATTCTTACTAAAGAATAATTACTCATCAAGATGACTCACGTATCACATCATCTTATCTCAAAACTATTACTAAGAATCAAGTTTATTTTGTACAATATCTTCATGAAAGTTTTTATTATATCCTTCTTGGATATCTATCACTTTGGAACTAATTTTCATGTGTTGCTTTTGATAAGCTCAAACAAATATAAGTGATGATCATGAGCATAAAATCTCTTTCTATCAAATTAACTTAAGTGAAGCATGAGATAATTTCTTAAAAATTATACTAAAGCACACCGTGCTCAATAAGATATAAGTGAAGCACTAGAGCAAGTCCATAGCTCATAAAAATTTAAGTGAAGCATAAAGAGCAATTCTAGGAAGTCATGACATAATTTTGGCTCTCTCAAATAGGTGTGTCCAGCAAGGAATAGGGACTTAAAACACAAAATAAAACAAGCAAAGACTCATATCATACAAGACGTTCCAAGCAAAACACATAGTATGTGATGAATAAAAATATAGTTTCCAGTAAAATACCGATGGTCGTTAGAAGAAAGAGGGGATGCCACTCGGGGGCCTCCCCAAGCTTGGTTGCTTGCTCTCTTTTGGAAAATATCTTAGGATGCTGGGGCATCCCCAAGCTTAGTCTCTTCTTACTCCTTATTCCTTCATCCATGGTAAGATAACCCAAAACATGAAAACTTCAATCACACAAAACTCAACAAAAGTCTTCATGAGATCCGTTACTATAAGAAAACAAATCACTACAATAAGTGTTGTAGTAAACCAATTCATATTTTTTTATAGCATTATATCTACTGTATTCCAACTTTTCTATAGAAAAAACTCATCAAAGAAAACCATAGAGCCATCAAAACAAGCACACAACACAAAGAAACAGAATCTGTCAAAAACAGAAGAGTCTGTAGAAATCTGGATGTTTCTAATACTTATGTAACTCCAAAAACTCTGCCAAATTAGGACGACCTGAGAAATTTTTATATTGATATACTGCAAAAGGAATGGCTATTTTATCGCCCTCTGGTTAAAACTGAAAATTATCTTCGCGAGCATAAAAGTTTCTGTTTTTTCAGCAAGATCAAACAGCTATCACCCAAGAAGATCCTAAAGGCTTTACTTGGTACAAACACTAATTAAATCATAAAAAACAAAAGCATAACAGTAGCATAATTGTGCAAACACTGAACAGGAAGCAAAAAGCAAAAATAAATTTTATTCATTGGGTTGCCTCCCAACAAGCGTTATAGTTTTACGCCCTTAGCTAGGCATAAAGCAAGGATCTATGTTTTGTCGTCTTTATTTCGAGATCCATTAGATGCCCTCATGATTGATTCATATGGTGGCCTAATTCTTGTTCTAGGGAAGTGTTCCATACCCCTCCTCAAAGGAAATTGGAACTTAATATTGCCTTCTTTCATATCAATCACGGCAACGATAGTGCATAAAAATGGTCTACCAAGAATAATTGGACAAGATGGACTGCAATAAATATAAAGAATAATCAAATCTATTGGCACATAATTCCTATTTCCAAGAATAAGAACATCATTAATTCTTCCCATAGGCTTTTTAATAGTAGAATCTGCCTAGTGCAAATTTAAAGAACATGATTCAATATCGGTAAGACCAAGCACATGACATAAATATTTCAGAATTGTAGAAACACTAGCACCCAAGACACACAAATCAAAACACTCATAATTTTTAATCTTGACTTTGATAGTAGGTTCCTATTCATCATGCAATTTTCTAGGAATTGAAACTTCTAATTCCAATTTTTCTTCCAAAGCTTTCATCATAGCATCAACAATATGTTTAGTAAAAGCTTTATTTTGTTCATAAGCATGGGGTGAATTTATCATGGATTGCAACAAAGGAAGACAATCAATCAAAGAGTAATTATCATAATTAAAGTCTTTGTAATACAAAAGAGTGGTCCCATCACTAGTTAAAGTCTTAACCTCTTCAAACCCACTTTTATCAATTTTCTCAACAAGACTTTCACCCTCTGAATCATCGGGACGCCTTCGAACTAAAGTTGACTCTTCTACAGTCCCTTTTTCATCAATCTTAACTTTACTAAATAAGGAATCAATAGAAGAAACACCAATTATTTTAAGATCTTCATCACTTTTATCTTCTAACGACGTCGGCTTAGCAGCCATTTGATTTACTAGGGTAGCTTGTGCATCGGGTATTTTTCCTAGCAAACTTTCGACAAAAGCATACTTAGATTGGAGATTGCAAACTTCTATACTAATATCGTCAAGTTGTTTTGTTATAGCATCAAGCACAATGGAGTGTTCCTTAAGTTCTTTGGTCAAATACTTAATATGCTCAAACTGTGTAGTCATATATTCCTTAGCACTTTTTTCAATTTCAAGCAAAATATTGGGGTAACGAACATCATAATATTTTCTTTGAGGCATCATGACTATGCAAACAAGAATGAACACGAAAAAGGATCCGGCAAGAAAATGGCAAATGAAAAAGAGGGGCAAATAAACCGGCAAATTTTTGTGAAGTGGGGGAGAGGAAAATGAGAGGAAAATGGAAAATAATGTAAATTGCAATGATATGAGATTTGTGATTAGGAACCTGGTATATGTTGAAGATCCTCCCCGGCAACGGCGCCAGAAATTCCTTTTGATGTCACTTGAAGCTACGTCGGTATTTCCCCAAAGAGGATGGAATAATGCAGCACAGCGGCGGTAGGTATTTCCCTCAGATATGAAACCAAGGTTATCAAACCAGTAGGAGAACCAAGCAACACAACGTAAATAGCACCTACACACAAATAACAAATACTCGCAACCCGACGAGTAAAAGGGGTTGTCAATCCCTTTCGGGTAGCGGCACCTTAAGATAGGCAAACGAACATGAGATAAAATTATAGTAGATTGATAGATCGATCGTCAAATAAAATAAATAAGAATAAATTGCAGCAAGGTATTTTTATTTTTTTATTTTTGGTTTAGTAGATCTGAAAATAAAAGGCAAATAAAATAGATCGTGAAGGCAAATAATATGAGAAAGAGACCTGGGGGCCGTAGGTTTCACTAGTGGCTTCTCTCGAGAAAAATAGCAAACAGTGGGTAAACAAATTACTGTTGGGCAATTGATAGAACTTCAAATAATCATGACGATATCTAGGAAATGATCATTATATAGGCATCATGTCCAAGATTAGTAGACCAACTCCTGCCTGCATCTACTACTATTACTCCACACATCGACCGCTATCCAGCATGCATCTAGTGTACTAAGTTAATGGGGAAATGGAGTAATGAAATAAGAATGATGACATGATGTAGACAAGATCTATCTATGTAGAGATAGACCCCATCATTTTATCCTTAGTAACAACGATACATATGTGTCGGTTCCCTTTCTGTCACTGGGATCAAGCACCGTAAGATCGAACCCACTACGAAGCACCTCCTCCCATTGCAAGATAAATAGATCAAGTTTGCCAAACAAAACCCAATTATCAGCGAAGAAATATGAGTCTATAAGCAATCATGCATATAAGAGATCAAAAAAACTCAAATAACTTTCATGGATATAAAAAGATAGATCTGATCATAAACTCAAAGTTCATATGATCCCAACAAACACACCGCAAAAATAGTTACATCATATGGATGTCCAAGATACCATTGCATTGAGAATCAAACGAGAGCGAGGAAGCCATCTAGCTACTAACTATGGACCTGAAGGTCTACAAAGAACTACCCACGCATCATCGAAGCGGCACCAATGGAAGTGGTGAACCCCTCAGTGATGGTGTCTAGATTGGATCTGGTGGTTCTGGACTCTGCGGTGGATGGAATTGATTTTCATCAACTCCCCTAGGGTTGCTCGAATATTGGGGTACTTATAGAGCAAAGAGGCGGTCCGGGGGCACCCAAGGTGGGCACAACCCACCAGGGCGCGCCTGGAGGGCCAGGCGCGCCTTGGTGGGTTGTGCTCCCCTTGGAGCACCCCCCAGGCGCTGCCTTGGCACATTAGGTGTCTTCTGGTCCATAAAAAATCTCCGTGAAGTTTCATTGCATTTGGACTCCGTTTGGTATTGATTATATGCGTTGTAAAAAAATGCAAAAAACAGCAACTGGCACTTGGCACTATGTCAATAGGTTAGTGCCAAAAAATTATATAAAATGACTATCAAATGATTATAAAACATCCAAGATTGATAATATAACAGCATGGAACAATCAAAAATTATAGATACGTTGGAGACGTATCAGTACTGCCGGGCAATTCGTTATCCTTTTGAATCTTCTTCATTATTTTCAGTAGCTTCCCAAATCCGTTGTCAGATACACCATTGCCCGCCTTCCATTGCAGCATTTCCAGTGTGGTACCGAGCTTTGTGTTGTCATCTTCGCAATTTGGGTACAACCCTTTTTGTGATCCTCTAACATGCGATCGAACTTCAACTTTTCCCTTTCTCTTTGGCATTGTCTCTTCGCATCAACAATGAACCAACAAAGATCATCATCGAGCACATTGTTTGGTTCCTCTTGATCTTCAGCTTCCCCTGTTGCAGTATCACCGTATTAAGGGGGATAGTTGTCATCATCCTCTTCTTCTTCATTTTCCTCCATCATAACCCCTCTTTCTCCGTGCTTAGTCCAAACATTATAGTGTGGTATGAATCCCTTCTCAAGCAGGAGCAAGAGAAGGGTTTTCAAGTTATAGTAATCCTTCGTATTCTCACAGACAGTACATGGACAATACATAAAATCATTCTGCTTGTTTGCCTCAACCATTGGGAGAAAATTATGCATGTCATCAATGTACTCGGAGGTCACCGTACATCCATTGCCGGTTCATCTGCGTGCATTATATAATTAAGTGTATCAAAAACAATTACAGAACATCATGAATAGAGAACTGACCAAATCCTATATACTTAAGAATTCACCCCCATAAACCTATTCATCTGAATATGTAGGCTATCCACATCAGTGGCCCAGCCACATCAGTGTTTTTTACAGTCTTACATGAGGGGCCCACCAGAGTACAGAACGTCGATATCAGCTTTCGGTTACCAGCAGTAGGACCCACCATAGGCGACCACGGTTCCCTCTTTCCCCAATTGAGCCGAAGCCATCGCTCCTCATGTCTGGTTCCACTTCTACCGGAAACAAATTGTCCATTCGATTCCCCTTCCACCATCTGAAACTGATGAGTCAATCTAATATACACCACCTCCTGTCCTCCCCATCTGCATCCAGATCGCCAGCACTCCCCGACAGTGACTCGACGAGTTATAGCGATGCTGCCTAGCGACCCTGGATGAGCCAGGAATGCCATTCGATGTGACCCCGGCGAGCCGCCACATGATCTCAGCAGCGTCGCCATGACCCCGCTACCCCGCATCCCCATCAGCATCGCCACGTGTGACCATGCCTAGCCACCTCATGAACCCCTACAAGCCATGCCGCTTTGGCGACCTCGACTTCTAACTGTTCATCTGTTCTTCCAGCTATCACTGCAGCTGCTGTTCATGGGGAGGACACTCTCGTGGGGGTCAGGTGTCCGGTAGAGGTCTCCTTCTACCAGATCTACCGACAACTCAATGCATGAAGAAATTTTCTCTCACTTCAATCGAGCTACATAGCCCTTTTTGAAGGATTACTGATGACGAGGAAGGAGGTCTAATCGGCTGCTCACTGTTCCTCTGGCATCCATCTGTTTGGGGGACATCAAAATTTGTTTATTGTGCCCTACTGTATCAGGTATCATCCGGATCCCTCTCATCCCAATACTCTAATCGGCTGCTCACTGTTCCTCTGGCATCCATCTAGTTAATTAGGCTCCCTATTATTTTTGTCAGCCAATGTTACTTTCCAAATATTGATGTTCCAGGTATATCTAATTGACAATTGTGCTCTGCATTCTGACGTTGTCTTTCTGGATTCCGATGAAAGTTTTGTTTTGGCACATTCAGGAAAAAGTGCATGGTTTAACCCATGTTTATTTTGATTATAGTTTTTTCCAAAATATTATAGGTGAGAACCATGTTCAAATATTCCAAGTTACCCAGAAGACATGGCAGTACAATAGGGGATCGAAACATGGCTCACATGGTATCAGACTTTGCATTTCTTTAGGGCATGTTCATCTTTATCTCTTTTGGATTCAGAAAAAAAGAAAAACAAATATTGGCATTCAACCATCAGGGGTCATCAATTTATCCGATGCAAGATTGTTTATTCTAAGTGGTTGTTCACCATTTTTTTACATTATTGATTCTCAAGTCACCGGGCCAGGTAATCCCAGGTTATTATGATATTTTTCATTGATATTAGGTTTCAGTTGACATGAATAAGATTAATCACTTTCAAGTTATTTGGGACAAGTATGCAAACCACACGTTCTTTTTTCAAGATCGCACAATCTGCATCCCAAAATTGTTGCATCATGTCTAATTTCTATATCTGACATAAGATATTACAGTGGCATATACCTTCAATGAAAATTACACTCAAGCAACTAATAACTTCTAACTGGTCCCTATTGCCATCTCTCATGTGTAAAAGTACATATATTTCGCTCATCACAATTTTTGCAATTGAATAACAATGTGTCAACTACTTTGTTAAAGATTTTCGTCAAAAGATGCTATTTTTCTTCAACTGTGGTTTCTAAACTAGACATATTCATAGTTTCCTCATGGTGTTTACGCATGACTTTGCTCCATAACTAAAGTTCATATATTTTTAGTCATTTCATTTCGGTTGTTGTCTCAATGATTTGACAAATGGAAGGCCTTCTTGACTCTATAGGCATTCATAGTAAATAGAAGGGGCCCTAAATGGAATGATGAATTTGAAATAGGATAGGGAATTTGTTTGTACGCTCAATAGAAAAGTTAATTGTATGGATAAGTTCAGAAGCTTTCGCAATGTACCCACTGTTTTTATGCTTTCTTCTCCTTGTCTCCACTCTCATTTGTAATATATTGTCTTTTTGAGCCGTTTGGCATGCTAATGTACCGTGACATAGTTCATATTTTTTGCTATGGACCATTAAGAAAAGTCATAGCAAGTTCCCACAGCAACGCGCGGGGTATTTTCTAGTTAATACAAGTTCATTATCACATTATAACCAAAGTACAGTAGTGATCAAATGTTATTATTGAAAAAATTAATACATAAAGTTCATACATAGTTCTCATAGAACAACATATAGATCTCTAGAGCATCTAACTAAAACATACATCGAAACTAACATACAACTATGTAAAACATTTAAATGCAATAACAAATGTGATCACAATCGCAACTAAGGTAATAATTGATCCAACAGCATAATGATACCAAGCCTCAGTATCAATGGCATATTTTCTAATATTTCTAATCTTCAAGTGCATTGCATCCATCTTGATCTTGTGATCATCGACGACATTGGCAACATGCAAATCCAATTCCATCTTCTCCTCCTACATTCTTTTCAATTTTTTCTTCAAGTAATTATTTTCTTTTTCAACAAAATTTAACCTCTCGACAAGAGGGCCGGGTGGAATTTCCGGTTCACATACCTCCTAGATAAAAACATATATGTCACATTGGTCGGCATAATTCTCATAAACACTAAATGAAACAAATAGTTATAAAATATAATATACCACATCCGAATCATAGACAGGACGAGGGCCGACGGGGGCGAATACAACCATGGCACTATATAATAACAAACAATAACAAAAGTAAGAGAATTACACAAGTATCTGAAGGAAATATGCCCTAGAGGCAATAATAAAGTTATTATTTATTTCCTTATATCATGATAAATGTTTATTATTCATGCTAGAATTGTATTAACCGGGAATATAATACATGTGTGAATACATAGACAAACAGAGTGTCACTAGTATGCCTCTACTTGACTATCTTGTTGATTGAAGATGGTTATGTTTCTTAACCATAGACATGAGTTGTCATTTGATTAACGGGATCACATCATTAGGGGAATGATGTGATTGACTTGACCCATTCCGTTAGCTGAGCACTTGATCGTTTAGTTTGTTGCTATTGCTTTCTTCATAACTTATACATGTTCCTATGACTATGAGATTATGCAACTCTCGTTTACCGGAGGAACACTTTGTGTGCTACCAAACGTCAAAACGTAACTGGGTGATTGTAAAGGTGCTCTACAGGTGTCTCTAAAGGTACTTGTTGGGTTGGCGTATTTCGAGATTAGGATTTGTCACTCTGATTGTCGGAGAGGTATCTCTGGGCCCTCTCGGTAATACACATCACTCAAGCCTTGCAAGCATTGCAACTAATAAGTTAGTTGCGGGATGATGTATTACGGAATGAGTAAAGAGACTTGCCGGTAACGAGATTGAACTAGGTATTGAGATACCGACGATCGAATCTCGGGCAAGTAACATACCGATGACAAAGGGAACAACGTATGTTGTTATGCGGTCTGACCGATAAAGATCTTCATAGAATATGTAGGAGCCAATATGAGCATCCAGGTTCCGCTATTGGTTATTGACCGGAGATGTGTCCCGGTCATGTCTACATAGTTCTCCAACCCTTAGGGTCCGCACGCTTAAAGTTTGGTGACGATCGTAATTAAGGTTTTTTGTGTTTTGATGTACTGAAGGTTGTTCGGAGTCCCGGATGTGATCACGGACAAGACGAGGAGTCTCGAAATAATCTAGACATAAAGATTGATATATTGGAAGCCTATATTTGGATATCGGAATCGTTTCGGGTGAAATCGGGATTTTACCAGAGTACCGGGGGGTTACCGGAACCCCCCCCTGGGGGGGGGGGGTTAATGGGCCTACATGGGCCCTAAGGGAGAAGAGGAGAGCCGGCCAGGGCAGGCCGCGCGCCCCCTCCCCCCTAGTCCAAATAAGACAAGGAAGGGGGGGTGCCGCCCCCCTTTCCTCTTTCCCCCTTCCCCTTTCCTTCTCCAACAAGGCAAGAGGGGGGAGTCCTACTCCCGGTGGGAGTAGGACACCTCCAGGTGCACCCCTAGGGGCCGGCCGCACCTCCCCCTCCCTCCTTTATATACGGGGGCACGGGGCACCCCATGACACACAAGTTCATCTTCGTGATCATTTGTTAGCCGTGTGCGGTGCCCCCTTCCACCATATTCCACCTCGGCCATATTGTAGCGGTGCGTAGGCGAAGCCCTGCGTCGGTAGAACATCATCACCGTCATCACACCGTCGTGCTGACAAAACTCTCCCTCAATACTCGACTGGATCGGAGCTCGAGGGACGTCACCGAGTTGAACGTGTGCAGAACTCGGAGGTGCCGTACGTTCGGTACTTGGATCGGTCAGATCGGGAAGACGTATGAATACTTCCTCTATGTTGTGTCAACGCTTCCATTGCCGGTCTACGAGGGTACATAGACAGCACTCTCCCCTCTCATTGCTATGCATCACCATGATCTTGCGTGTGCGTAGGAATTCTTTTGAAATTACTATGTTTCCCAACAGTGGCATCCAAGCCAGGTTTTATGTGTTGATGTTATATGCATGAGTAGAACACAAGTGAGTTGTGGGCAATATAAGTCATACTGCTTACCAGCATGTCATACTTTGGTTCGGCGGTATTCTTGGATGAAGCGGCTCGGACCGACATTACGGTACGCTTACGCGAGACTGGTTCTACCGACGTGCTTTGCACACAGGTGGCTAGCAGGTGTCAGTTTCTCCAACTTTAGTTAAATCGAGTGTGGCTACGACCGGTCCTTACGAAGGTTAAAACAGCACCAACTTGACAAACTATCGTTGTGGTTTTGATGTGTAGGTAAGAACGGTTCTTGCTAAGCCCGTAGCAGCCACGTAAAACTTGCAAAAACAAAGTAGAGGACGTCTAACTTGTTTTTGCAGGGCATGTTGTGATGTGATATGGTCAAGACATGATGCTAAATTTTATTGTATGAGTTGATCTTGTTTTGTAACCGAGTTATCGGCAACTGGCAGGAGCCATATGGTTGTCGCTTTGTTGTATGAAATGCAATCGCGCTGTAATGCTTTACTTTATCACTAAGCGGTAGCGATAGTCGTGGAAGCATAAGATTGACAAGACGACAACAATGCTACGATGGAGATCAAGGTGTCGCGCCGGTGACGATGGTGATCATGACGGTACTTCAGAGATGGAGATCACAAGTACAAGATGATGATGGCCATATCATATCACTTATATTGATTGCATGTGATGTTTAACTTTTATGTATCTTATCTTGCTTTGATTGACTGTAGCATTATAAGATGATCTCTCACTAAATATCAAGATAAAAGTGTTCTCCCTGAGTATGCACTGTTGCCAAAGTTCGTCGTGCCCAGACACCACGTGATGATCGGGTGTGATAAGCTCTACGTCCATCTACAACGGGTGCAAGCCAGTTTTGCACACGCAGAATACTCAGGTTAAACTTGACGAGCCTAGCATATGCAGATATGGCCTCAAAACACTGAGACCGAAAGGTCGAGCGTGAATCATGTAGTAGATATGATCAACATATTGATGTTCACCATTGAAAGCTACTCCATTTCACGTGATGATCGGTTATGGTTTAGTTGATTTGGATCACGTGATTGAAGGAAATATGCCCTAGAGGCAATAATAAAGTTATTATTTATTTCCTTATATCATGATAGATGTTTATTATTCATGCTAGAATTGTATTAACCGGAAACATAATACATGTGTGAATACATAGACAAACAAAGTGTCACTAGTATGCCTCTACTTGACTAGCTCGTTAATCAAAGATGGTTATGTTTCCTAACCATGAACAATGAGTTGTTATTTGATTAACAAGGTCACATCATTAGTTGAATGATCTGATTGACATGACCCATTCCATTAGCTTAGCACCCGATCGTTTAGTATGTTGCTATTGCTTTCTTCATGACTTATACATGTTCCTATAACTATGAGATTATGCAACTCCCGTTTGCCGGAGGAACACTTTGGGTGCTACCAAACGTCACAACGTAACTGGGTGATTATAAAGGAGCATTACAGGTGTCTCCAAAGGTAGATGTTGGGTTGGCGTATTTCGAGATTAGGTTTTGTCACTCCGATTGTCGGAGAGGTATCTCTAGGCCCTCTCGGTAATGCACATCACTTAAGCCTTGCAAGCATTGCAACTAAATGAGTTAGTTGCGGGATGATGTATTACAGAACGAGTAAAGAGACTTGCCGGTAACGAGATTGAACTAGGTACTGGAATACCGACGATCGAATCTCGGGCAAGTAACATACCGATGACAAAGGGAACAACGTATGTTGTTATGCGGTCTGACCGATAAAGATCTTCGTAGAATATGTAGGAGCCAATATGGGCATCCAGGTCCCGCTATTGGTTATTGACCGAAGACGTGTCTCGGTCATGTCTACATTGTTCTCGAACCCGTAGGGTCCGCACGCTTAAGGTTACGATGACAGTTATATTATGAGTTTATACATTTTGATGTACCGAAGGATGTTCGGTGTCCCGGATGTGATCACGGACATGACGAGGAGTCTTGAAATGGTCGAGACATAAAGATTGATATATTGGAAGCCTATGTTTGGATGTCGGAAGTGTTCCGGGTGAAATCGGGATTTTACCGGAGTACCGGGAAGGTTACCGGAACCCCCCGGGAGCTAAATGGGCCATGATGGGCCTTAGTGGAAAAGAGAAGAGGCAGCCCTACATGGGCTGTGCACCTTCCCCTTCCCCTAGTCCTATTAGGACTAGGAGAGGTGGCCGGCCCCCTCTCTCTCTTTTCCCCCTCCGCGAATCCTATTCCAACTAGGATTGGGGGGGGGGGGAATCCTACTCCCAGAGGGAGTAGGACTCTCCTGGCGCGCCACACCTTGGCCGGCCAGCCTCCCCCCTCTAGTCCTTTATATACTGAAGCAGAGGCACCCTAGAACACACAAGTTGATCCACGTGATCTATTCCTTAGCCGTGTGCGGTGCCCCCTGCCACCATAGTCCTCGATAATACTATAGCGGAGTTTAGGCGAAGCCCTGCTGCTGTAGTGCATCTAGATCGTCACCACGCCGTCGTGCTAATGGAACTCTTCCCCGACACTTTGCTGGATCGGAGTCCAGGGATCGTCATCGAGCTGAACGTGTTCTCGAACTCGGAGGTGCCGTAGTTTTGGTGCTTGATCGGTTGGATCGTGAAGACGTACGACTACTTCCTCTACGTTGTGTCAGCGCTTCCGCAGTCGGTCTGTGTTGGGTACGTACACAACACTCTCCCCTCTCGTTGCTATGCATCACATGATCTTGCGTGTGCGTAGCAAATTTTTTGAAATTACTACGAAACCCATCAGTGGTATCAAAGCCTAGGTTATTTATGTTGATGTTATAAGCACGAGTAGAACACAAGTGAGTTGTGGGCGATATATGTCATACTGCCTACCAGCATGTCATACTTTGGTTTGGCGGCATTGTTGGACGAGACGACCCGGACCAACATTACGCGTACGCTTACGCGAGACTGGTTCCCCCGACGTGCTTTGCACATAGGTGGCTTGCGGGCGACTATCTCTCCAACTTTAGTTGAACCAAGTATGGCTCCGCCCGGTCCTTGCGAAGGTTAAAACAGAGTCTATTTGACAAACTATTGTTGTGGTTTTGATGCGTAGGTGAGATTGGTTCTTGCTTAAGCCCGTAGCAGCCACGTAAAACTTGCAACAACAAAGTAGAGGACGTCTAACTTGTTTTTGCAGGGCATGTTGTAATGTGATATGGTCAAGAAATGATGCTGAATTTTATTGTATGAGATGATCATGTTTTGTAACCGAGTTATCGGCAACTGACAGGAGCCTTATGGTTGTCGTTTTATTGTATGCAATGAAATCGCGATGTAATGCTTTACTTTATTACTAAGCGGTAGTGATAGTCGTGGAAGCACAAGCTTGGCAAGACGACAACGATGCTAGGATGGAGATCAAGGTGTCACGCCAGTGACGATGGTGATCACGACGGTGCTTCGGAGATGGAGATCACAAGCACAAGTTGATGATGGCCATATCATATCACTTATATTGATTGCATGTGATGTTTATCCTTTTATGCATCTTATCTTGCTTTGATTGACGGTAGCATTATAAGATGATCTCTCACTAAATTATCAAGAAGTGTTCTCCCTGAGTATGCACCGTTGCGAAAGTTCTTCGTGCTGAGACACCACGTGATGATCGGGTGTGATAGGTTCTACGTTCAAATACAACGGGTGCAAAACAGTTGCACACGCGGAATACTCAGGTTATACTTGACGAGCCAAGCATATACAGATATGGCCTCGGAACACGGAGACCGAAAGGTCGAGCGTGAATCATATAGTAGATATGATCAACATAATGATGTTCACCATTGAAAACTACTCCATCTCACGTGATGAACGGTTATGGTTTAGTTGATTTGGATCACGTAATCACTTAGAGGATTAGAGGGATGTCTATCTAAGTGGGAGTTCTTTAATTAACTTGATTGACTGAACTTAAATTTATCATGAAACTTAGTACCTGATTAGTATCTTGCTTGTTTATGTTTGATTGTAGATAGATGGCTCGTGCTGTTGTTCCGTTGAATTTTAATGTGTTCCTTGAGAAAGCAAAGTTGAAAGATGATGGTAGCAATTACACGGACTGGGTCCGTAACTTGAGGATTATCCTCATTGCTGCACAGAAGAATTACGTCCTGGAAGCACCGCTGGGTGCCAGGCCTGCTGCAAGAGCAACGCCAGATGTTATGAACGTCTGGCAGAGCAAAGCTGATGACTACTCAATAGTTCAGTGTGCCATGCTTTACGGCTTAGAATCGGGACTTCAACAACATTTTGAACGTCATGGAGCATATGAGATGTTTCAGGAGTTGAAGTTAATATTTCAAGCAAATGCCCGGATTGAGAGATATGAAGTCTCCAATAAGTTCTATAGCTACAAGATGGAGGAGAACAGTTCTGTCAGTGAGCATATACTCAAAATGTCTGGGTATAATAATCACTTGATTCAATTGGGAGTTAATCTTCCAGATGATAGCATCATTGACAGAATTCTTCAATCACTGCCACCAAGCTACAAGAGCTTCGTGATGAACTATAATATGCAAGGGATGAACAAGACTATTCCCGAGCTCTTCGCGATGCTGAAAGCTGCGGAGGTAGAAATCAAGAAGGAGCATCAAGTGTTGATGGTCAACAAGACCACTAGTTTCAAGAAAAAGGGCAAAGGGAAGAAGAAGGGGAACTTCAAAAAGAGCGGCAAGCAAGTTGCTACTCAAGAGAAGAAACCCAAACCTGGACCTAAGCCTGAAACTGAGTGCTTCTATTGCAAGCAGACTGGTCACTGGAAGCGGAACTGCCCCAAGTATTTGGCGGATAAGAAGGATGGCAAGGTGAACAAAGGTATATGTGATATACATGTTATTGATGTGTACCTTACTAATGCTCGCAGTAGCACCTGGGTATTTGATACTGGTTCTGTTGCTAATATTTGCAACTCGAAACAGGGACTACGGAACAAGCGAAGATTGGTTAAGGACGAGGTGACGATGTGCGTGGGAAACGGTTCCAAAGTCGATGTGATCGCAGTCGGCATGCTACCTCTACATCTACCTTCGGGATTAGTATTAGACCTAAATAATTGTTATTTGGTGCCAGCGTTAAGCATGAACATTATATCTGGATCTTGTTTGATGCGAGACGGTTATTCATTTAAGTCAGAGAATAATGGTTGTTCTATTTATATGAGTAATATCTTTTATGGTCATGCACCCTTGAAGAGTGGTCTATTCTTGTTGGATCTCGATAGTAGTAACACACATATTCATAATGTTGAATCCAAAAGATGCAGAGTTGATAATGATAGTGCAACTTATTTGTGGCACTGCCGTTTAGGTCATACCGGTGTAAAGCGCATGAAGAAACTCCATTCTGATGGACTTTTGGAACCACTTGATTATGAATCACTTGGTACTTGCGAACCGTGCCTCATAGGCAAGATGACCAAAACGCCATTCTCCGGTACTATGGAGAGAGCAACAGATTTGTTGGAAATCAAACATACAGATGTATGTGGTCCGATGAATATTGAGGCTCGTGGCGGATATCGTTATTTTCTCACCTTCACGGATGATTTAAGCAGATATGGGTATATCTACTTAATGAAACATAAGTCTGAAACATTTGAAAAGTTCAAGGAATTTCAGAGTGAAGTTGAAAATCATCGTAACAAGAAAATAAAGTTTCTACGATCTGATTGTGGAGGAGAATATTTGAGTTACGAGTTTGGTGTACATTTGAAAAATTGTGGAATAGTTTCGCAACTCACGCCACCCGGAACACCTATGTGTAATGGTGTGTCCGAACGTCGTAATCATACTTTACTGGATATGGTGCGATCTATGATGTCTCTTACTGATTTACCACTATCGTTTTGGGGATACGCTCTAGGGACGGCCGCATTCACGTTAAATAGGGCACCATCAAAATCCATTGAGACGACGCCTTATGAACTGTGGTTTGGCAAGAAACCAAAGTTGTCGTTTCTAAAAGTTTGGGGCTGCGATGCTTATGTGAAAAAGCTTCTACCTGATAAGCTCGAACCCAAATCGGAGAAATGTGTCTTCATAGGATATCCAAAGGAAACTAGATACACCTTCTATCACAGATCCGAAGGCAAGACTTTTGTTGCTAAATTCGGAAACTTTCTGGAGAAGGAGTTTCTCTCGAAAGAAGTGAGTGGGAGGAAAGTAGAACTTGACGAGGTAACTGTACCTGCTCCCTTATTGGAAAGTAGTACATCACAGAAAACTGTTTCTGCGACACCTACACCAGTCAGTGAGGAAGCTAATGATGATGATCATGAAACTTCAGAACAAGATACTACTGAACCTCGTAGATCAACCAGAGTAAGATCCGCACCAGAGTGGTACGGTAATCCTGTTCTGGAAGTCATGTTATTAGATCATGATGAACCTACGAACTATGAAGAAGCGATGGTGAGCCCAGATTCCGCAAAGTGGCTTGAAGCCATGAAATCTGAGATGGGATCCATGTATGAGAACAAAGTGTGGACTTTGGTTGACTTGCCCGATGATCGGCAAGCAATTGAGAATAAATGGATCTTCAAGAAGAAGACTGACGCTGACGGTAATATTACTGTCTACAAAGCTCGACTTGTCGCAAAAGGTTTTCGGCAAGTTCAAGGGATTGACTACGATGAGACCTTCTCACCCGTAGCGATGCTTAAGTCTGTCCGAATCATGTTAGCAATTGCCGCATTTTATGATTATGAAATTTGGCAGATGGATGTCAAAACTGCATTCCTGAATGGATTTCTGGAAGAAGAGTTGTATATGATGCAACCAGAAGGTTTTGTCGATCCAAAGGGAGCTAACAAAGTGTGCAAGCTCCAGCGATCCATTTATGGACTGGTGCAAGCCTCTCGGAGTTGGAATAAACGTTTTGATAGTGTGATCAAAGCATTTGGTTTTATACAGACTTTTGGAGAAGCCTGTATTTACAAGAAAGTGAGTGGGAGCTCTGTAGCATTTCTGATATTATATGTGGATGACATATTGTTAATTGGAAATGATATAGAATTTCTGGATAGCATAAAGGGATACTTGAATAAGAGTTTTTCAATGAAAGACCTCGGTGAAGCTGCTTACATATTAGGCATTAAGATCTATAGAGATAGATCAAGACGCTTAATTGGACTTTCACAAACAACATACCTTGACAAAATTTTGAAGAAGTTCAAAATGGATCAAGCAAAGAAAGGATTCTTGCCTGTGTTACAAGGTGTGAAATTGAGTAAGACTCAATGCCCGACCACTGCAGAAGATAGAGAGAATATGAAAGATGTTCCCTATGCATCAGCATAGGATCTATCATGTATGCAATGTTGTGTACCAGACCTGATGTGTGCCTTGCTATAAGTCTAGCAGGGAGGTACCAAAGTAATCCAGGAGTGGATCATTGGACAGCGGTCAAGAACATCCTGAAATACCTGAAAAGGACTAAGGATATGCTTCTCGTATATGGAGGTGAAAAAGAGCTCGTCGTAAAAGGTTACGTTGATGCAAGCTTTGACACTGATCCGGACGATTCTAAATCGCAAACCGGATACGTGTTTACATTAAACGGTGGAGCTGTCAGTTGGTGCAGTTCTAAACAAAGCGTCGTAGCGGGATCTACATGTGAAGCGGAGTACATAGCTGCTTCGGAAGCAACAAACGAAGGAGTCTGGATGAAGGAGTTCATATCTGATCTAGGTGTCATACCTAGTGCATCGGGTCCAATGAAAATCTTTTGTGACAATACTGGTGTAATTGCCTTGGCAAAGGAATTCAGATTTCACAAGAGGACCAATCACATCAAGAGACGCTTCAATTCCATCCGGGATCTAGTCCAGGTGGGAGACATAGAGATTTGCAAGATACATACAGATCTGAATGTTGCAGACCCATTGACTAAGCCTCTTCCACGAGCAAAACATGATCAGCACCAAGGCTCCATGGGTGTTAGAATCATTACGGTGTAATCTAGATTATTGACTCTAGTGCAAGTGGGAGACTGAAGGAAATATGCCCTAGAGGCAATAATAAAGTTATTACTTATTTCCTTATAAGCATGATAAATGTTTATTATTCATGCTAGAATTGTATTAACCGGAAACATAATACATGTGTGAATACATAGACAAACAAAGTGTCACTAGTATGCCTCTACTTGACTAGCTCGTTAATCAAAGATGGTTATGTTTCCTAACCATGAACAATGAGTTGTTATTTGATTAACGAGGTCACATCATTAGTTGAATGATCTGATTGACATGACCCATTCCATTAGCTTAGCACCCGATCGTTTAGTATGTTGCTATTGCTTTCTTCATGACTTATACATGTTCCTATAACTATGAGATTATGCAACTCCCGTTTGCCGGAGGAACACTTTGGGTGCTACCAAACGTCACAACGTAACTGGGTGATTATAAAGGAGCATTACAGGTGTCTCCAAAGGTAGATGTTGGGTTGGCGTATTTCGAGATTAGGTTTTGTCACTCCGATTGTCGGAGAGGTATCTCTGGGCCCTCTCGGTAATGCACATCACTTAAGCCTTGCAAGCATTGCAACTAATGAGTTAGTTGCGGGATGATGTATTACAGAACGAGTAAAGAGACTTGCCGGTAACGAGATTGAACTAGGTACTGGAATACCGACGATCGAATCTCGGGCAAGTAACATACCGATGACAAAGGGAACAACGTATGTTGTTATGCGGTCTGACCGATAAAGATCTTCGTAGAATATGTAGGAGCCAATATGGGCATCCAGGTCCCGCTATTGGTTATTGACCGAAGACGTGTCTCGGTCATGTCTACATTGTTCTCGAACCCGTAGGGTCCGCACGCTTAAGGTTACGATGACAGTTATATTATGAGTTTATACATTTTGATGTACCGAAGGATGTTCGGAGTCCCGGATGTGATCACGGACATGACGAGGAGTCTCGAAATGGTCGAGACATAAAGATTGATATATTGGAAGCCTATGCTTGGATATCGGAAGTGTCCCGGGTGAAATCGAGATTTTACCGTAGTACCGGGAAGGTTACCGGAACCCCCCGGGAGCTAAATGGGCCATGATGGGCCTTAGTGGAAAAGAGAAGAGGCAGCCCTACATGGGCTGTGCGCCTCCCCCTTCGCCTAGTGATATTAGGACTAGGAGAGGTGGCCGGCCCCCTCTCTCTCTTTTCCCCCTCCGCGAATCCTATTCCAACTAGGATTGGGGGGAATCCTACTCCCAGAGGGAGTAGGACTCTCCTGGAGCACCACACCTTGGCCGGCCAGCCTCCCCCCTCTAGTCCTTTATATACTGAGGCAGAGGCACCCTAGAACACACAAGTTGATCCACGTGATCTATTCCTTAGCCGTGTGCGGTGCCCCCTGCCACCATAGTCCTCGATAATACTGTAGCGGAGTTTAGGCGAAGCCCTGCTGCTGTAGTGCATCAAGATCGTCACCACGCCATCGTGCTGACGGAACTCTTCCCCGACACTTTGCTGGATCGGAGTCCGGGGATCGTCAACGAGCTGAACGTGTGCTCGAACTCGGAGGTGCCGTAGTTTCGGTGCTTGATCGGTTGGATCGTGAAGACGTACGACTACTTCCTCTACGTTGTGTCAGCGCTTCTGCAGTCGGTCTGCGTTGGGTACGTAGACAACACTCTCCCCTCTCGTTGCTATGCATCACATGATCTTGCGTGTGCGTAGGAATTTTTTTGAAATTACTACGAAACCCATCAGTGATCACTTAGAAGATTATAGGGCTATCTTTCTAAGTGGGAGTTCTTAAGTAATATGATTAATTGAACTTAAATTTATCATGAACTTAGTACCTGATAGTATCTTGCTTGTCTATGTTTGATTGTAGATAGATGGCCTGTGCTGTTGTTCCGTTGAATTTTAATGCGTTCCTTGAGAAAGCAAAGTTGAAAGATGATGATAGCAATTACACGGACTGGGTCCGTAACTTGAGGATTATCCTCATTGCTGCACAGAAGAATTATGTATTGGAAGCACCGCTAGGTGCTAGGCCTGCTGCTGGAGCAACACGAGATGTTATGAATGTCTGGCAGAGCAAAGCTGATGACTACTCGATAGTTCAGTGTGCCATGCTTTACGGCTTAGAATCGGGACTTCAATGACGTTTTGAACGTCATGGAGCATATGAGATGTTCCAGGAGTTGAAGTTAATATTTCAAGCAAATGCCCAGATTGAGAGATATGAAGTCTCCAATAAGTTCTATAGCTGCAAGATGGAGGAGAATAGTTTTGTCAGTGAACATATACTCAAAATGTCTAGGTATCATAATCACTTAACTCAACTGGGAGTAAATCTTCCTATTGATAGTGTCATTGACAGAGTTCTTCAATCACTGCCACCAAGCTACAAGAGCTTCGTGATGAACTATAACATGCAAGGGATGGATAAGACGATTCTTGAGCTCTTCGCAATGCTAAAGGCTGCGGAGGTAGAAATTAAGAAGAAGCATCAAGTGTTGATGGTCAACAAGACCGCCAGTTTCAAGAAAAAGGGCAAAGGGAAGAAGAAGGGGAACTTCAAGAAGAACAGCAAGCAAGTTGCTGCTCAGGAGAAGAAACCCAAATCTGGACCTAAGCCTGAAACTGAGTGCTTCTACTGCAAGCAGACTGGACACTGGAAGCGGAACTGCCCCAAGTATTTGGCGGATAAGAAGGATGGCAAGGTGAACAAAGGTATATGTGATATACATGTTATTGATGTGTACCTTACTAGAGCTCGCAGTAGCACCTGGGTATTTGATATTGGTTCTGTTGCTAATATTTTTAACTCGAAACAGGGACTACGGATTAAGCGAACACTGGCGAAGGACGAGGTGACGATGCGCGTGGGAAATGGTTCCAAAGTCGATGTGATCGCAGTCGGCGCGCTACCTCTATATCTACCTTCGGGATTAGTATTAGACCTAAATAATTGTTATTTGGTGCCAGCGTTGAGCATGAACATTATATCTGGATCTTGTTTGATGCGAGACGGTTATTCATGTGAATCATAGAATAATGGTTGTTCTATTTATATGAGTAATATCTTTTATGGTCATGCGCCCTTGAAGAGTGGTCTATTTTTTATGAATCACGATAGTAGTGATACACATATTCATAATGTTGAAGCCAAAAGATGCAGAGTTGATAATGATAGTGCAACTTATTTGTGGCACTGCCGTTTAGGTCATATCGGTGTAAAGCGCATGAAGAAACTCCATACTGATGGACTTTTGGAATCACTTGATTATGAATCACTTGGTACTTGCGAACCGTGCCTCGTGGGCAAGATGACTAAAACGCCGTTCTCCGGTACTATGGAGAGAGCAACAGATTTGTTGGAAATCATGCATACAGATGTATGTGGTCCGATGAATGTTGAGGCTCATGGAGGATATCGTTATTTTCTCACCTTCACAGAAGATTTAAGCAGATATGGGTATATCTACTTAATGAAACATAAGTCTGAAACATTTGAAAAGTTCAAAGAATTTCAGAGTGAAGTTGAAAATCATCATAACAAGAAAATAAAATTTCTACAATCTGATCGTGGAGGAGAATATTTGAGTTACGAGTTCGGTCTACATTTGAAACAATGCGGAATAGTTTCGCAACTCACGCCACCCGGAATACCACAGCGTAATGGTGTGTCCGAACTTCGTAATCGTACTTTATTAGATATGGTGCGATCTATGATGTCTCTTACTGATTTACCGCTATCGTTTTGGGGTTATGCTTTAGAGACGGCTGCATTAACGTTAAATAGGGCACCATCGAAATCCGTTGAAACGACGCCTTATGAACTGTGGTTTGGCAAGAAACCAAAGTTGTCGTTTTTGAAAGTTTGGGGCTGCGATGCTTATGTGAAAAAGCTTCAACCTGATAAGCTCGAACCCAAATCGGAGAAATGTGTCTTCATAGGATACCCAAAGGAGACTGTTGGGTACACCTTCTATCACAGATCCGAAGGCAAGACATTCGTTGCTAAGAATGGATCCTTTCTAGAGAAGGAGTTTCTCTCGAAAGAAGTGAGTGGGAGGAAAGTAGAACTTAATGAGGTAACTGTACCTGCTCCCTTATTGGAAAGTAGTACATCACAGAAACCGGTTTCTGTGACACCTATACCAATTAGTGAGGAAGCTAATGATAATGATCATGAATCTTCAGATCAAGTTACTACCGAACCTCGTAGATCAACAAGAGTAAGATCCGCACCAGAGTGGTACGGTAATCCTGTTCTGGAAGTCATGCTACTAGATCATGATGAACCTACGAACTATGAAGAAGCGATGGTGAGCCCAGATTCCGCAAAATGGCTAGAAGCCATGAAATCTGAGATGGGATCCATGTATGAGAACAAAGTGTGGACTTTGGTTGACTTGCCCGTTGATCGGCAAGCAATAGAGAATAAATGGATCTTCAAGAAGAAGACTGACGCTGACGGTAATGTTACTGTCTACAAAGCTCGACTTGTTGCGAAAGGTTTTCGACAAGTTCAAGGGATTGACTATGATGAGACCTTCTCAACCGTAGCGATGCTTAAGTCTGTCCGAATCATGTTAGCAATTGCCGCATTTTATGATTATGAAATTTGGTAGATGGATGTCAAAACTGCATTCCTGAATGGATTTCTGGAAGAAGAGTTGTATATGATGCAACCGAAAGGTTTTGTCGATCGAAAGGGAGCTAACAAAGTGTGCAAGCTCCAGCGATCCATTTATGGACTGGTGCAAGCCTCTCGGAGTTGGAATAAACGCTTTGATAGTGTGATCAAAGCATTTGATTTTGTACAGACTTTTGGAGAAGCCTGTATTTACAAGAAAGTGAATGGGAGCTCTGTAGCATTTCTAATACTATATGTGGATGACATATTACTGATTGGAAATGATATAGAATTTCTGGATAGCATAAGGGGATACTTGAATAAGAGTTTTTCAATGAAAGACCTCGGTGAAGCTGCTTACATATTGGGCATTAAGATCTATAGAGATAGATCAAGACGCTTAATTGGACTTTCACAAAGCACATACCTTGACAAAGTTTTGAAGAAGTTCAAAATGGATCAAGCAAAGAAAGGGTTCTTGCCTGTGTTACAAGGTGTGAAGTTGAGTAAGACTCAATGTCCGACCACCGCAGAAGATAGAGAGAAAATGATAGATGTTCCCTATGCTTCAGCCATAGGCTCTATCATGTATGCAATGATGTGTACCGGACCTGATGTGTGCCTTGCTATAAGTCTAGTAGGGAGGTACCAAAGTAATCCAGGAGTGGATCATTGGACAACGGTCAAGAACATCCTGAAGTACCTGAAAAGGACTAAGGATATGTTTCTTGTATATGGAGGTGACAAAGAGCTCATCATAAATGGTTACGTTGATGCAAGCTTTGACACTGATCCGGACGATTCTAAATCACAAACCGGATACATGTTTATACTGAACGGTGGAGCTGTCAGTTGGTGTAGTTCTAAACAAAGCGTCGTAGCGGGTTCTACATGTGAAGCGAAGTACATAGCTGGTTCAGAAGCAGCAAATGAAGGAGTCTGGATGAAGGAGTCCATATCTGATCTAGGTGTCATACCTAGTGCATTGGGTCCAATGAAAATCTTTTGTGACAATACTGGTGCAATTGCCTTGGCGAAGGAATCCAGATTTCACAAGAGAACCAAGCACATCAAGAGACGCTTCAATTCCATTCGGGATTTAGTCCAAGTGGGAGACATAGAAATTTGCAAGATACATACGGATCTTAATGTTGCAGACCCGCTGACTAAGCCTCTTCCACGAGCAAAACATGATCAGCACCAAGGCTCCATGGGTGTTAGAATCATTACTGTGTAATCTAGATTATTGACTCTAGTGCAAGTGGGAGACTGAAGGAAATATGCCCTAGAGGCAATAATAAAGTTATTATTTATTTCCTTATATCATGATAGATGTTTATTATTCATGCTAGAATTGTATTAACCGGAAACATAATACATGTGTGAATACATAGACAAACAGAGTGTCACTAGTATGCCTCTACTTGACTAGCTCCTTGATCGAAGATGGTTATGTTTCCTAACCATAGACATGAGTTGTCATTTGATTAACGGGATCACATCATTAGGAGAATGATGTGATTGACTTGACCCATTCCGTTAGCTTAGCACTTGATCGTTTAGTTTGTTGCTATTGCTTTCTTCATAACTTATACATGTTCCTATGACTATGAGATTATGCAACTCTCGTTTACCGGAGGAACACTTTGTGTGCTACCAAACGTCACAACGTAACTGGGTGATTGTAAAGGTGCTCTACAGGTGTCTCTAAAGGTACTTGTTGGGTTGGCGTATTTCGAGATTAGGATTTGTCACTCTGATTGTCGGAGAGGTATCTCTGGGCCCTCTCGGTAATACACATCACTCAAGCCTTGCAAGCATTGCAACTAATAAGTTAGTTGCGGGATGATGTATTACGAAATGAGTAAAGAGACTTGCCGGTAACGAGATTGAACTAGGTATTGAGATACCGATGATCGAATCTCGGGCAAGAAACATACCGATGACAAAGGGAACAACGTATGTTGTTATGCAGTCTGACCGATAAAGATCTTCGTAGAATATGTAGGAGCCAATATGAGCATCCAGGTTCCGCTGTTGGTTATTGACCGGAGATGTGTCTCGGTCATGTCTACATATTTCTCGAACCCGTAGGGTCCGCACGCTTAAAGTTCGGCGATGATCGTAATTAAGGCTTTTTGTGTTTTGATGTACCGAAGGTTGTTCGGAGTACCGAATGTGATGACGGACATGACGAGGAGTCTTGAAATAATCGATACATAAAGATTGATATATTGGAAGCCTATATTTGGATATCGGAATCGTTCCGGGTGAAATCGGGATTTTACCGGAGTACCGGGGGGTTACAGGACCCCCCCCCCTCCCGGGGGGGGGGGGGGGGTTAATGGGCCTACATGGGCCCTAAGGGAGAAGAGGAGGGCCAGCCAGGGCAGGCCGCGCGCCCCCTCCCCCTAATCCGAATAGGACAAGGAAGGGGGGCGGCGCTCCCCTTTCCTCTTTCCTCCTTCCCCTTTCCTTCTCCAACAAGGCAAGAGGAGGGAGTCCTACTCCCGGTGGGAGTAGGACTCCTCCAGGCGCACCCCTAGGGGTCGACCGCACCTCCCCCCTCCCTCCTTTATATACGGGGGCAGGGGGCACCCCATGACACACAAGTTGATCTTCGTGATCGTTCCTTACACTACTAGGGAAAAGCCTAGCAGTAGCGCGGGTTTTGGGTGTATCAGTAGCGCGGGCGCCCGCGCTACTGATACGGCGCCACAGCTAACTTGTAGCAGTAGCACGTGTTGACACGCGCTACTGCTATACATGGTTAGTTGTAGCATGCGTTGCAGTACAATGCCACTGCTAATTATCTGTAGCGGGTCTTATACCCCGCGCTACTACTATTACTTTCAACAACAACAACAACAACAACAAAGCCTTTAGTCCCAAACAAGTTGGGGTAGGCTAGAGGTGAAACCCATAAGATCTCGCAACCAACTCATGGCTCTGGCACATGGATAGCAAGCTTCCACGCACCCCTGTCCATAGCTAGCTCTTTGTCGATACTCCAATCCTTCAGGTCTCTCTTAACGGACTCCTCCCATGTCAAAATCGGTCGACCCCGCCCTCTCTTGACATTCTCCGCACGCTTTAGCCGTCCGCTATGCACTGGAGCTTCTGGAGGCCTGCGCTGAATATGCCCAAACCATCTCAAACGATGTTGGACAAGCTTCTCCTCAATTGGTGCTACCCCAACTCTATCTCGTATATCATCATTCCGGACTCGATCCTTCCTCGTGTGGCCACACATCCATCTCAACATACGCATCTCCGCCACACCTAACTGTTGAACATGTCGCCTTTTAGTTGGCCAACACTCCGCGCCATACAACATTGCGGGTCGAACCGCCGTCCTGTAGAACTTGCCTTTTAGCTTTTGTGGCACTCTCTTGTCACAGAGAATGCCAGAAGCTTGGCGCCACTTCATCCATCCGGCTTTGATTCGATGGTTCACATCTTCATCAATACCCCCATCCTCCTGCAACATTGACCCCAAATACCGAAAGGTGTCCTTCCGAGGTACCACCTGGCCATCAAGGCTAACCTCCTCCTCACAGCTAGTAGTACTGAAACCGCACATCATGTACTCGGTTTTAGTTCTACTAAGCCTAAACCCTTTCGATTCCAAGGTTTGTCTCCATAACTCTAACTTCCTATTTACCCCCGTCCGACTATCGTCAACTAGCACCACATCATCCGCAAAGAGCATACACCATGGGATATCTCCTTGTATACCCCTTGTGACCTCATCCATCACCAATGCAAAAAGATAAGGGCTCAAAGCTGACCCCTGATGTAGTCCTATCTTAATCGGGAAGTCATCGGTGTCGACATCACTTGTTCGAACACTTGTCACAACATTATTGTACATGTCCTTGATGAGGGTAATGTACTTTGCTGGGACTTTGTGTTTCTCCAAGGCCCACCACATGACATTCCGCGGTATCTTATCATAGGCCTTCTCCAAGTCAATGAACACCATATGCAAGTCCTTCTTATGCTCCCTATATCTCTCCATAAGTTGTCGTACCAAGAAAATGGCTTCCATGGTCGACCTCCCAGGCATGAAACCAAACTGATTTTTGGTCACACTTGTCATTCTTCTTAAGCGGTGCTCAATGACTCTCTCCCATAGCTTCATTGTATGGCTCATCAGCTTAATTCCATGGTAATTAGTACAACTCTGAACATCCCCCTTGTTCTTGAAGATTGGTACTAATATACTCCATCTCCATTCTTCTGGCATCTTGTTTGCCCGAAAAATGAGGTTGAAAAGCTTGGTTAGCCATACTATCGCTATGTCCCCGAGACCTTTCCACACCTCAATGGGGATACAATCAGGGCCCATCGCCTTGCCTCCTTTCATCCTTTTTAAAGCCTCCTTCACCTCAGACTCCTGGATGCGCCGCACAAAACGCATGCTGGTCTCATGAAAGGAGTCATTCAGTTCAATGGTAGAACTCTCATTCTCCCCATTGAACAGCTTGTCGAAGTACTCCCGCCATCTATGCTTAATCTCTTCGTCCTTCACCAAGAGTTGGCCTGCTCCGTCCTTGATGCATTTGACTTGGCCAATATCCCTCATCTTCCTCTCCCGGATCTTAGCCATCTTATAGATGTCCCTTTCACCTTCCTTCGTGCCTAACCGTTGGTAGAGGTGCTCATATGCCCGACCCCTTGCTTCACCAACAGCTCGCTTTGCGGCCTTCTTCGCCATCTTGTACTTCTCTATGTTGTCTGCACTCCTATCCAGGTATAGGCGTCTGAAGCAATCTTTCTTCTCTTTAAGCGCCTTCTGGACATCATCATTCCACCACCAGGTATCCTTATCTTCGCTTCTCCTTCCCCTGGACACTCCAAACTCCTCCGAGGCCACCTTACGAATGCAAGTCGCCATCTTCATCCACACATTGTCCGCATCCCCTCCTTCCTCCCAAGGGCCCTCCTTAAATACCCTCTCCTTGAACACCTGAGCTACCTCCCCCTTGAGCTTCCACCACTTCGTTCTAGCGACCTTGGCACGCTTATCCCGCTGGACACGAATCCGAAAGCGGAAGTCAGCAACCACCAGCTTATGCTGGGTTACAACACTCTCCCCAGGTATCACCTTACAGTCTAGGCACGCACGCCTATCTTCTCTTCTCGAGAGGATGAAATCAATCTGGCTAGAGTGTTGGCCACTACTAAAAGTCACCAGATGTGATTCTCTCTTTCTAAAGAGGGTGTTAGCTACAATCATGTTGTAGGCTAGAGCAAAGCTTAAGACATCTTCTCCTTCTTGATTCCTGATGCCATAGCCAAAGCCCCCATGCGCCCCTTCAAAACCTATGTTAGATGTACCCACGTGGCCATTGAGGTCTCCTCCTATGAAGAGCTTCTCACCAATCGGTACACTCCTAACCATGTCTTCCAAGCCTTCCCAGAACTCCCTCTTGGTGTTCTCATTGTGGCCTACTTGCGGGGCATATGCGCTGATAACATTGAGAACCAAGTCCTCAGCTACCAGCTTGACCAGGATAATCCGGTCCCCACGTCTCCTGACGTCTACCACTCCATACTTGAGGCTCTTGTTGATCAAGATGCCTACGCCATTTCTGTTTGCAGCCGTCCCCGTGTACCACAGCTTGAAGCCGGTATCCTCCACCTCCTTCGCCTTCTGTCCTCTCCATTTGGTTTCTTGGACGCAAAGGATATCAACACCTCTCCTCACTGCTGCATCAACTAGCTCCCGAAGCTTTCCTGTCAGAGACCCTACGTTCCAGCTACCTAAGCGAATCCTCCTAGGCTCGGCTAGCTTCCTTACCCTTCGCACTCGTCGAGTCAAATGCAAAGACCCTTGCTCATTTTCCACTACATCCGGGCGCCGATGTAGCGCGCCACTAAGGATGCGACGACCCGATCCTCGCTCACTTGCCACCGTATCCGGATCAAGATACGGCGCGCCACTTGGGGGGTGACGGCCCGGCCCTTGCCCATTTTCCACCACACCCGGGTTCCGATGTGGCGCGTCGCTGAGAGGGTTACGCCCCAACGAAAATCTTTTGGGTTTCATCTCCATAAGAGTGGCTGAGTTTTTACGTTGGCTCGCCAAGCCTATCACAACCCTCCTCCTTTACCCGGGCTTGGGACCGGCTATGTTGAGACAACATAGGCGGAGTTACTACTATTACTTTCAAAAGCAAAAAAAAATATCTCGATCCCGTGCGTGTTGTCAATGGCAGCAGTTGTTCGATCCAGCGATGGTTGGGGTCGCCGGAGGCATGAACGAGCAGCGGCAGACCAGATCTGGTGGTGGCTGTTGGAGGAGGGCCTGTTTCCATGGAAGAGCAAGGCAGCGGCGTGGGGCTCCTCTTCCCGACCATGCCAGATATGGCCGTCCATGGCGACTACCTGCACGGGCATGGACATGGGATTGTGAGTCAAACTAGAGGGAGAGAGAGAGAAAATAAAACCGAGGGAGAGAGGAAGGAGATGGAGGGAGTAGCGGGGCTGGTCACCGGTGGTTAGGTCTCTGGCATGGTGGCGCGAGGCGGCGGCCTCCTAGACGCCGGTGGAAGACCGGCGAGCTCCTAGGCGCCGGTGGCGCGAGGTGGCGCCCTCTTTCGGTGCCATGGAGGAGGAGGGGCGCATGGGCAAGAGGTCAATGTGAGAACGTATGGAGAGAGAGAGGAGGGAGTGGCGGAAGAGAGGAGGGATTTGGGGGAGGGGGAGGACGGGTGGGGAAAAGGTGGTGGGTGCGGATTAGCAGTAGCGCAGTACGTAAAACGCGTTGCTGCTAAGAAAGTAGCAGCAGCGCGCTTTCGATACAAGCGCTACTGCTAACTGGGACCAAAAGTGTGCCCGATTTGAAAATTAGCAGCAGCGACCTCAGAAAAACCGCGCTACTGCTACAGCTATAGCAGTAGCGCGGCTCGCGGCACCGCGCTACTGCTAAATGGAGTTGGATGGGTGGGCACTGTCGGTCGATATTTGTAGTAGCGCGGGTTATGCGAGCGCGCTACTGCTAAGCACTTGTCAGTAGCGGGTTTTCCACACCCGCGCTACTGCTAATTAGCAGCAGCGCTCCTTTTTGAGCCGCGCTGCTACTAAGATTCTATGTATAGGGTTTTCCCTAGTAGTGTTAGCCGAGCGCGGTGCCCCCTTCCACCATATTCCACCTCGGTCATATCGTAGCGGTGCTTAGGCGAAGCCCTGCGTCGGTAGAACATCATCACCGTCATCACGTCGTCGTGCTGACGAAACTCTCCCTCAACACTCGGCTGGATCGGAGCTCGAGGGACGTCACCGAGTGGAACGTGTGCAAAACTCGGAGGTGCCGTACGTTCGGTACTTGGATCGGTCAGATTAGGAAGACGTACGACTACTTCCTCTATGTTGTGTCAATGCTTCCGTTGCCGGTCTACGAGGGTACGTAGACAACACTCTCCCCTCTCGTTGCTATGCATCACCATGATCTTGCGTGTGCGTAGGAATTTTTTTGAAATTACTACGTTCCCCAACAATATCTATCTAAATCATACAGGTAAGAATTTTTTTTTTCTTCTAGAAAGAAGATAAAAACAAGAGGCTCACTATGGTGGTGGTGGCGACGAGATCGTCGTGGGCGATCGACGGGGACAGGGACGGCACCCTACACATGTGCAGACTCTAAGAAGTTAACTTCATCTCAAATTGTGCATCTAAATCAAAGGAATTCCCACATAAACTCCTCCACTAAAACCCATGAACCACTCTACTTCTAGAGCATTTGAAATGATCTAAACTAGTAGTGAGAGATGAAATGGTGAAGTTGCTAACCTTTTAGAACACTTGTGTAGTTGGTGCACCGCCAAACCTACACAATCTTGAGGAAAATGTAGCTTGGAGGTCGAGCTTGGAGAGTAGAAAGCTTAAGTGTGGCTCCGACATTTCATCGAACACCTCATGTTCATAGGAGGTGAGAACAGAGAGCGGCATACCTCCCACACGCCGGCCGGCCAAAAAACAGAGGAGTGAGCGGGCAGGGTAGAGCACATATATATATATATATATATATATATATATATATATATATATATATATATATATATATATATATATATATATATATATATATAGGCGTCTATAGGATAGAAGACCGACCTCTAGTCCCGGTTCCAGCCACCAACCGGGACTAAAGGGGCTGCGCAAGGAGCGAGGCCCTTTAGTCCCGGTTCGTGTCTGGAACTGGGACTAAAGGGATCAGACGAAACGGGACTGGTGCCTGCCGAAGCCCGGCCGGCGCCCTGGCCTCACGAACCGGGACTGATGCACCCATTAGTCCCGGTTCGCAACAGAACCGGGATTAATGCTCTTATCTGGCCTGGACCAAAGCCCTGTTTTCTACTAGTGATTGTAGTTATAGAACATAAACATTAATTGCAAACTTGGAGATAAATAACAACTGTTATTATTGCCTCTAGGGCATATCTCCTACATAGACACCCATCACACATTTGAATCTATGTCAATGAATATTTGATGGATCTCAACAGTCATTCTACCATTATTTTTAGTTCGTCCATCACGGTTTGGAGTTTCTATGGATCAACAAGTTTCTTGTAGTATATAAACTAGGCTTCTTAACGGCTCAACTACGAGGCCGAGTGGAATCCACTCGTAATTTTCTTTGAGTTTGGTTCATATGCAAGGCATTATTCCAATATTTTTTGTGTAAAACACAATATATTTATGTTGAGAGATTCAATAATATGAATCCACCCACATTTTAAGCTTTCGATTTGTCATTTCATATAATGTTAGAAACATTTCATAGAGGTAACAAAGAACTCGCCATTTCAACGAAATGTCTCAAACAAATCGCAACACATATTATGATTCAAATTTGCTAAATTATTTCAATGGTATTCAAGAAAAAATTGTTTTTGATTCACAGTTATCAATTTCTTTAATTAAATTCAATTTTTTCAAGAATAATTCATAAATAATCGCTCATATTTTTCTTATTTCAGTTATATGTTAAAATCTTTGACCAAAATTGCATAGAGATCTCACATTAATTTCAATTTTTTTTGTATACAAAAACTTGAAACGTTTCATAGAAGTACCAAATATTGGATTGCTTGAACAAAATGAAATATATGTTTCATAAATTAATAATTAGATAAATTGGTATATGCCATTCAATTATACAGATATTTCAAAATAAATGTCACCAGAATTTCAAATATTTTAGTCATATCCAATGAAATTTGGAAACATTTTATGTAATTAGCAAATGTTTTGATATTTGGAAAAAGTTGTCAAATATATTTCATAAAAATGTTGATATATAAATTAGATCGGTCATATTCAATAAAATGTAGATATTATTTCACATAGGTACAAAATATTTGATTGCATGGAAAGAAGTTGACAAATGCATTTCACACCTAATCTTAGCAAACTTAAATTTTTTAGTCATATCTCTTCAATTTCAGAAAAAATTCACCAAGGCAACGCACAAATTTGAAATATTTCTATCATATGCAAATCAAACTGATAAACATTTCATATAGTTACATAATATTTAATTATTTGGAAAATAATCGCAAATATATTTCATAAAGAATGACGAAAAATTAATTAGTTCAGACATATTCATTCTATTTTAGTGAAATCCCATAGAGATAAATGACTTCTAAAATTTAAGTATATGCGATAATGTTTCATCATTTCATGAAGTTTTACCAAGTGGCACCAAGTTTCAAATTCGTAATTTCAATTTTGTCAAAACATGGCCGGCCTACATTGATCCTGTCTCGAGGCCTTTTTAGCATGGAATTAAAATATTCAGAGTGATGATATATAATTTAGACTTGTTGTCCAGGATTTAAGATTTTATAAGCCGGCCATGGCATGAATAGGTTGCCATTTGCCACTGGGCCTGAGGCAGTGAACGAAGATGGAATGGAACTCGTCCACGGTGCGTGCATCGCATGCAAGGAACAAGGAACGCCATGGAAGGAACTCAAGCATCCACGCGGCATGCTTGCAAAGCAGCACCAGAATTATCCGGGGCTGGGCAACCACTCGATCCTTGTTTCTCTGCGCGCGACCTCTCCTGCAACCTCGCGCCACCGAACCCGCGTAGCCCTCCACCGCGAAACCTCGCCACCGGCCGGCCATCCATCTCGATCGACGCGACCGAGGAACACGCTCCCACGCATGCATAGCAGTTCCTATATATCGCGAGAACGCGGGGAGCGGTGGGCACCACACATTGCCGGACGGACGACCTCCAGTTCGTAGATGGATCACCGCGGGCCGCTGTTGCCCGATGGCCGCCGGCTGGCGGCCGCGCTCCTCCTCCTCCTGGCGGCCTGCCTCTCGTCTGCCCGGGCCGTCACCAGCGAGGAGGCCTCCTACATCGCACAACGCCAGCTGCTCGCCATGAGCGAGGCCGGGGTGGGCGAGGACGGCGACCTCCCCGCGGACCTGGAGTCGAGGCCTTGCCTGGAGTTCGACGGCAAGGCCGCCACCGCCAACATGACCTTCCCGAACGATCGCCTCCGCCGCGCCTACATCGGGCTCCAGGCCTGGCGCAAGGCCTTCTACTCCGACCCCAAGAACTTCACCAGCGACTGGGTGGGCGCCGACGTGTGCTCCTACAACGGCGTGGTCTGCGCGCAGGCGCAGGACGACGCCAAGGCCACCGTGGTCGCCGGGATCGACCTCAACGGCGCCGACATCGCCGGCTACCTCCCGCCGGAGCTCGGCCTGCTCACCGACCTCGCCTTCTTCCACATCAACACCAACCGCTTCTGCGGCATCATCCCCAAGAGCATGTCGCGCCTCACCATCCTCTGGGAGTTCGACGTCAGCAACAACCGCTTCGTCGGCCCCTTCCCCTACGTCTGCCTCGAGATGCCCACGCTCAAGTACCTCGACATCCGCTTCAACGAGTTCGAGGGCGAGCTGCCGCCCGCGCTCTTCGACAAGCCCTACGACGCCATCTTCGTCAACAGCAACCGCTTCGTCGGCCCCATCCCGGAGACCATCGGCAACTCCACCGCCTCCGTCGTCGTCTTCGCAAACAACAAGCTCGTCGGATGCATCCCCAAGAGCATCGGCCGCATGGCCAAGACGCTCGACGAGATCATCTTCCTCAACAACACGCTCGAGGGCTGCATGCCGCTCGAGATCGGCATGCTCACCAACACCACCGTCGTCGACGTCAGCGGCAACGGCCTCGTCGGCTCGCTGCCCAAGGAGATCTCCGGCTGCAGCAAGCTCGAGCAGCTCGACGTCTCCAGGAACGTCCTCACCGGCGTCGTGCACGAGGCCATCTGCGAGCTCCCCATGCTCGTCAACTTCAGCTACGCATCCAACTTCTTCGAGTCCGAGTCGTCGCCGTGCATGCCCTCCGACAAATCCGAGGTCAACCTCGACGACGCCAACAACTGCCTCGGCGCGCTCCGCCCCGCACAGAAGACCACGCTCCAGTGCGCGCCCGTGCTCGCGCGCCCCGTCGACTGCAACAAGCACGTGTGTGCCGGGCCGCACCCAACCACGACGCCTTCGCCGGACAGGAAGCAGGCATCACCGCCGGCGCTGTCCCCGATAATTGGGCCAGCAATGGAGATCCCGACGCCGGCACCGGCACCGGCACCAGCACCCGAGCCGGCTGTTTTGGGCCCGATTGTTGGGCCACTTCCACCCAAGGATGAGTATGCTGGTGCTCCGCCACCTCCCAGTTCTGGCTGGCTCCCGTTGACCCCTGAGCGCAAGAAGGCACCTCCGCCGGAAGAATACACGCCTCCGGTGAAGGTGCTTCCGCCACCCGCACCCGAGAAGGTGCTTCCACCACCGACGCCCGTGAAGGTGCTTCCGCCACCCGCACCAGAGAAGAAGGTTCTTCCACCACCAGCGCCGGTTAAGGTGCTTCCGCCACCCGCACCCGAGAAGGTGCTTCCACCACCGACGCCCGTGAAGGAGCTTCCGCCACCCACACCAGAGAAGAAGGTTCTTCCACCACCAGCGCCGGTTAAGGTGCTTCCGCCACCCGCACCAGAGAAGGTGCTTCCACCACCGACGCCCGTGAAGGAGCTTCCGCCACCCACACCAGAGAAGAAGGTTCTTCCACCACCAGCGCCGGTTAAGGTGCTTCCGCCACCCGCACCAGAGAAGGTGCTTCCACCACCGACGCCCATGAAGGTGCTTCCGCCACCCACACCGGTGTACTCTCCGCCACCCCCTGTGAAATCTCCTCCCCCGCCGGCTCCAGTGAGCTCTCCACCCCCTCCGGTGAAGTCTCCTCCCCCGCCGGCACCGGTCCACTCTCCACCACCACCAGTGAAATCTCCCCCACCACCGGCACCGGTGAGCTCTCCACCACCTCCGGTCAAGTCTCCTCCCCCACCCGCGCCGGTCTACTCTCCACCACCCCCGGTGAAATCTCCTCCCCCGCCTGCTCCAGTGAGCTCTCCACCACCTCCTGTGAAATCTCCTCCACCACCTGCACCAGTGAGCTCTCCACCACCTGCACCGAAGAAGCCTCCGCCGACAGAAACACCGGTAATCCCACCTAAAGAAAAGTCAATGCCACCACCAACTCCGACGAAGTCGTCTCCCCCTACAACCGAGAAGTATGAACCACCAGTAAAACCTGTTGAATCATTGCCACCACCGGTGAAGTCATATCCGCCAAAAGAACCTACGCCTGAGAAGTCATTACCACCACCAGCGCCAGTTAAGGTACTTCCACCACCCGCAACTGAGAAGGTGCTTCCACCACCGGTGCCGGTGAGCTCACCAACACCAACACCAGTTAAGGTACTTCCACCACCCGCACCAGATAAGGTGCTTCCACCACCGGTGTCAGTGAAGCCACCACCGGCTCCAGTGAGCTCACCACCACCAGCACCAGTTAAGGTACTTCCACCACCCGCACAAGAGAAGGTGCTTCCACCACCGGTGCCGGTGAAGCCACCACCGGCTCCAGTAAGCTCACCACCACCAGCACCGGTTAAGGTACTTCCACCACCGGCACCAGAGAAGGTGCTTCCACCACCGGTGCCCGTGAAGCCTCCACCGGCTCCGTTGAGCTCACCACCACCAGCGCCAGCTAAGGTACTTCCACCACCCGCACCAGAGAAGGTGCTTCCACCACCGGCACCGGTGAAGCCTCCACCAGTTCCAGTGAGCTCACCACCTCCCCCTGTGAAATCTCCACCACCACCTGCTCCAGTTAGCTCGCCGCCACCTCCGGTCAAGTCTCCTCCTCCACCGGCACCAGTTAGTTCCCCACCACCAGCACCGGTGAAGCCTCCACCCGCACCGGTGAGCTCACCACCTCCTCCGGTGAAATCGCCACCACCTCCAGCCCCAGTTAGCTCACCGCCGCCTCTAGTCAAGTCTTCTCCACCACCGGCACCGGTCAACTCACCGCCACCAGCACCAGTGTTGTTGCCTCCTCCAGCAAAATCCACCCCAGCACCGGTGAAAGAAGAGCCACAGTCACCTCCAGCGGAATCACTTACACCCCCAAAGTTCGACGAGTTCATCATGCCGCCGGTCGTGTCGGCAAAATACGCGTCACCACCACCACCCCAGTTCCAAGGATATTAAGCATGGCACCATCGAAACATCGACGAGGAGCGACCAATTATGGTTTAACACAACATCACGTGCACATGCACACTTGTACCTCATTAATTTGGATCGTGCATGCATGCATGCATGCGTCGTGACTTATTATTAATTATGTGCATGTGTGCGTATGCATGTGCAAACTAAGTGAGACGGCAAAGTGTATGAAATGGGAAATAGATGTGATCTATGATGCCTTTTTTGTTTGTTTTTGGAAGTGGGTAATTTTATTAAAGCATCAAGCAACTTTTTTTTTTTGGAGATGTGATCCATAATGCCTTATGTTCTGCTTTTCCCTTTAGGACAAATGTATTTCTTTCTTTTATGAGCAAACAGTGTATGAGATTGAAGGAACAAATACACAGTTAAATGGTGTTTTGGTTTATCTGTCTATCTGTCTATCTACAAAAAAGCGCAATATGAGGTTCTTCTCATGACACCACATCGATTCACATCATCAACATTACTTCAAATGTTGAATTTGCTAATTACTCCCTCCGTTCCGAATTACTTGTCTTGGATTTGTCTAGATACGGATCTATCTAGACTCATTTTAGTGCTAGATACATCCGTATCTAGACAAATCTAAGACAAGTAATTCGGAACGGAGGGAGTATATGGCAAGGGTTCAACATTGCTTGTTCGAAGTGAGGAAAGGAAGACGATGCAGTTGCTACCAGAGAGAAAAGTGCAGTTGAGAAAAAGAGATAAGGCTAGAGGAGAAAAGGATAAGGTGAGAGAGATGTGTGGCCACGCTTTTGCTGCTTCACTCGGACGCGTGGCTTGCTCGGCCAGCGCAAAGTTTAGCTGGTCGTGCGGCTGCAAGCGTTTCCCTGTAGAATATCAGTTTTGTGAAGTGCTGAAGAGATTCCAGTTGCCTTGCAGTTACTAGAAGATAGCAAAAGAAGTTCAGGAACATACTAACATGCTTACCATTTTTTTAAGTATTTAACCAAAAACTATCATATTTCATGGAAACGTGTTCAGAAACTATCTATTTACAAATTTATGCCAAAAACTATCATTTTTTGCTAATCTGTGACTAAAAGCTAGCATATTGGAAAAGTGCCTGATTCGCCTTTTCTAAACGTCTTTCAGACAGAATGGACCCACAAGTCAGGTTGACCATTAACTTTGACAGTATTACAAATGCCCACACACGTCAACCCTCTTCTTCCTCCTCTCTCTCCTTCTCTTTGGCATTTCTAGAAACACCTTGTGTGCACCTACAAGCTACCTCCGCCGCCAACCACTGCCGGCGCTCACTCACGCACGACGGCGCACACGCTTGCGACAGCGGCGGCTACGCGCAAGGCTGTTAGTGGCTGTCGCCGGTACCGCCACCGCGGCCGCCCGAGATCCTGATCGACGCGCCCTTCTTGAGCGAGCCGAGCGCGTGGCTCTGGATGCTGCTGCCGTCCCCGGCCTACTCCACCGGGGGACCACGGGGGCAGACTACGCCCCGCGGCCACCAGCCCCGCGATGCCCAAGCCAGCCACCGCCGTGGCCCTGAGTCCGGTGGCGCCGGACTCCGACTGCTTGGTCGGGGGCGCGAGCACGGTCGCCAGGGTCTTGGGCGTGGCGCCGGGGGTGGATGGCGAAGTTGGGGTGGTGGAAGGGGTGTCGGGGGTGTCCGGGGTCGGGGACGCCTTCGGCGACGAGGCGGCGGTGGCGGCGGCAACGTCGACGGCGAGCTTCATGTCGTTGCTGCAGTGGCCAGTGACGCCGCAGATGAAGTAGTGCTTCCCCGCGGTCTTGAGCACGATGGTGGTGGCGCCGCTACCGTCGCTGCTGAGCACGTTCGCCGCGGAGCGCGACGCGTAGTCCGCCGCGCTCACCTCCGCCACGTTGTGCGCCCCGCCGGCGTACTTGAACACTGCGAGGGTAAACCATAATTTGCCGCGCGCGTCCATGGATCAGTAAAAATGAGTGGCACACCAGAGGAAAATGTTACTACTAGAAAAGTACGTGGCCGGCATGCACTAACCGAGGGTGTCGCCGACTTTGATCTTCTTGTCGCTGGACCAGGTGGTGTATTCTGCCCCCGGATGATGCTGCTGCGGTGGCGGTACCGGCGGCAGCCACTAACAGCCGTGCGTGTAGCCGCAGCCGCCGCGAACGTGTGCGCCTCGTGCGTGAGTGAACGCCGGGAATGGTCGGCGGCGGAGGTGGCTTGCAGGTGCACACAAGGTGTTTGTAGAAATGCCAAAGAAAAGGAGAAAGAGGAGGAAGAATAGGGTTGATGTGTGGGCCTCATTTGTAATAACGGTCAAAGTTAGCGGTCAATCTGACTTATGAGCCCATTCTGTCAGAAAGGCGTTTATAAGAGGCGAATCTGGCACTTTCCTGACATAGAAGTTTTTAGTCACAGATTAGCAAAAAAATGGTAGTTTTTGACATAAATTCGTAAAATGATAGTTTCTGGACATGTTTTCATGAAATGTGGTAGTTTTTGTTAAATACTCTTTTTCTTGCTTTGTACTTCTTTTTGTTTGCGAGATTCTCATCGTGTGCTTCTGTTCGTATGGAACATCTTGTGGATTGGCTTAAGGCAGTGAAAGCTACAAACAATATGGAAGGAGCAGGGAACTATCCCAGGCTTACAGATTCCAGGGCAACATGCGGGACTGGTCATTAAGTATGGGAAACACTTTCTATCCTATGTGTGATAGGAGGCATTCGTCAGACCAGTCCAGCGACGTTGATGCGTTTTCAAGCGACGTTGATGCGTTTTCAATCTCACGGCTGAATTGCTTCCGAAATCCATCAATCCCGTCCAAACGAGTACGAGCCCGTCTTTCTTGCCTCGTCACCTTGTAACCCACGTTAGTTCAAAATCCCGTATTAATCTCATCTGCACCGACCCACCTCACCCAGTCACCCTTGTCCCATCTCGCCTGCCCTCGGCACAGTTCCATCGCCTCACCCAGTTCCTGTTAGAATTGTGTCGAATATTATTGTACAAGGTAGGTTATAGTTGGACTTGGTTTTGAACTGTGTGTAGATAGGGTAGGAGTTGTGTCCTAATAGGACACCTGTATCCTAGGCCTCTCATATATATCAGGGGTAGACACACGATGTAACCTATGCCAACATAATAGCACAGTCACGCGGGGGAGCCGGCGGCGTGTGCCGGCGCCCGGGCGGCCGGGGTGTGGTATTGTAGCGGTGTCATGGGGAGGAGCGCCCGTAGTCAGGCCCCGGGGACGTAGCCATGATGGTGAACCTCGTTAACAAATCTCGGTGTCATGCTTGTGTGATTGCTTGGTCCTCGGTAGATTGACGGTGCACCTCGGATTTATTCTAACAAGTGGTATCATGAGCAAGGCTCGATTTGAGGCTGTGGTGTTGATCTAGAGGAGGAAGAAAATTCGGCTTCGATCAGTTGTTCGCAGGAAAGATGTCACCGAAGGAGTGCCATAGGCGGATGAGAAATCGATCTTGAAGCGGATGAGTACAAGAAGCGAATCAAGAAGCACGCGGTGGCATATTGGTTCCGGCGGACAGAACGAAGTCAGCAGCGAGTGGCGTCGGCGAGATCGATTCGGAGATTGATAGAGGCAGCGGCGGAATCCTAGCGTCGGAAGTCTCGGCGAGATCGGATTCGAAGCAGTCGACTAGGCGTACTACAGCCCGTGCTGGTAGGCTGGCCCAGGAGGGGCTGGCCGAGCCAGGCCATGCGTGGGCGGAGGCCCACGGGGCGCCAGCGGAGTCATGGCTGGTGGGCAGGTTGGGCCGTGAGAGAACATGGTAGCTAGTCCATCGGTGACTACCACAGGCGCGTGTGTGTGCTGGAGGCTGCGAAGCGTATGTCTGTATGCTGTAGAGAGCGAGAGATTTGTTAAGGAAAAAGGAGCGTCAAGAGCCAACACGTTGCAATCAGGAGCAGGAGAGTCATGGAATAAAGTCTAAGCTTGGTGTGGTGTACATCAAGATGATTTTTGCATGGACATAGGAAAAACTAAGCTACGTGGGATTTTATTGGCTCTTTTTCTTGGTACATGGTCTTGTATGGAGATGGCAGCGTGTAGGTATTGTTTCGGCTGCGGCCGGATGGTAATCGAGGCGCAGGAGTTGCGGGTCCAGTACAGGTCGATGGAAGTTGGTATTTTAGGTTAATGCTTACATTGACAGGCTGCCTGAATTCAAGTGTTCCAGGAATTGTTTGTGCGACGGATATGCTTGATGGAGTAGCAGCATGTCAAGTTGATCAAGATGGACATTGTGTGGCAAGAGGCAACGTGCGTATAAGGCTCGAAGGAGTCTGGAGCGTGTTGTTGAAGGATCATGTATACACAGGGCGTTAAGCAATGCACAGAGATGTGCGGGGCGGACACGACACAAGGTGGAGCGTCGTTGCAGTCAGATAATTTCGGCTGGGTCGGACTGGACTGTCTGACGGATCGACGGGGATGTCGGTCAAAGTAGAAGATGGCGGTGATTTCAGCGACGATGATATAGGAGCGTGATGCTGATGGTGGCCGACTTCTGAGGCGTGGAAACACGTGGTGCAGACCTGAGGGCTTGTGCGGCTTCGACGGACTATGGCGCGGGGTTGATTCAAGATGGTGCACACATGAGAGCTTGAAGTCGACGGGGCGCAGGGGTAGCACGACCAGCTACATAGTCATGTTGAAGGTGGAAATGGAGTCTGGCAGAAGACTTCACTCGGTGCTGATGGAGGGGCTACGGTGTAAGATCGGAGAATCGAAACCTATTTCAGCGCGATAGCGAGAGACACGTGTATCGGACTGGGGCCCAATGGTCTGATGGAGGCGTGATACTCGGCATCGGTCGGTGATGATCGGTGGTTCTCTGCAGTGGGGGTTGAGGCAGTGGGAGCTAGCTACCCAGGAGACTCGACCAGGACAGCAGAGGCTCGACGCGGTGATAGCGGCGAGGCGTGCGGTAAGCACGGGACACAGCGACAGGCCAAGGCACTGGTGGTCAAACATGTGGTCAGACAAAGTGTGCAAAGGGTGCTGAAGCAATGTTGGCGAGTACCAGGTTCAAGTTGGTGACTAGATCTATCGAGTTTGACATGTCAGATGGATGAGAGTGTACCATAGGGAATCTGAGAAAGTGACGGAAAGTCTGAAATTATCAAAAGCTGAGAGAGTACATGATCGTATATTCTGTGGTGTTCAGTGCACATGGCAAAGTGCGTATGCCAAGTACAGGAGGAGGCGGAGTGCTATAGCTGTGAGACGTGCTAGAGACTATTCTGGGAAAAAGGGTGAGACAACTGCGAATTTGACTCGGGGTGACACAAGGCGACGGTGAAATTCCTTCAAGTTTCAGACAGACGGTCAAGAAAGAGCGGTGATGTTGAGTTCAGGTAACTCCTATATGTGGCGTCAAATACGTGAGTTGTTCACTTTCACGCGGACAGTAGTCGGTGTGTGATGGCGTTGAACGGATTCTCCGGAAGTTGGGAGCACAGACTAGAGTAACAAGGAACTTAATTTTGCTCGAGTGTTGACTGTGATCAAGAAAAGAAGGGACTACAAGTTGCAGGTGGAGTCACATTGAGTCTGGGAGTAGCAGTGGTGCTCATGGCGTATCTCAAGTCCAATGTACATGGAGGTTCGATGCATGGATGAATTTAAGGTGGTGAAGAATATTCGCCAAGGTGGAGTTTGTTAGAATTGTGTCGAATATTATTGTACAAGGTAGATTACAGTTGGACTTGGTTTTGAACTATGTGTAGACAGGGTAGGAGTTATGTCCTAATAGGACACCTATATCCTAGGCCTCTTATATATATCAGGGGTAGACACACGATGTAACCTATGCCAACATAATAGCACAGTCACGTGGGGGAGCCGGCGGCGTGTGCCGGCGCCCGGGCGGCCAGGGTGCGGTATTGTAGCGGTGTCATGGGGAGGAACGCCCATAGTCAGGCCCCGGGGACGTAGCCATGATGGTGAACCTCGTTAACAAATCTCGGTGTCACGCTTGTGTGATTGCTTGGTCCTCGGTAGATTGACGGTGCACCTCGGATTTATTCTAACAGTTTCATTCTAGAATATAAATGTTCATAAGGTAATAATGTTTGAGTTTAATTATTTTTTATCCATTCAGATAAACATCACTCTTGGTACATATATAACCATTTCTCTGTTGTGTTATCTCAAACCGAACTGACTCAACAACATTATTCCTATAGCCCTAGGAGCCTCCACTGCACAACCTCCAAGTGACACTGCGGCAGTGTGGTGGCAACGTGGTTTTGTGAGAAAGTTACAAAAAAGGTGAGATTTGAATAAAGTAAAAGGATTGCATGAAAGATTGTTTATTTTTTCATGCAATCTTGCTCTTGGGTGTGTCAAGCAGAAAAAGAGACGCATAATGCAGATGGATGTCTTATCGTCCAAGTGAAAAAAGATGAACAATTTAGCATTTTTCTGTATATTTTTATCCTCTAGAACTTCCAATATTATTAAAACAACCATGTATCCAAGTTGGTATTAATACAAAATATCATTCCTAGATAAAATTTATAGTAGTTGCATATAAATTAGTATAAACTTCAATATCACTTCATTGGGTTTCACACCTACATACAATACAATAAATGCATACCATGCAAATGACATAAAATGTAAGAAATACACACAATTCAAAAATTGTTCAAGTTGAAAGTCTATACTAGCTAGTAGAAGACAGAAAATTACCACGACAGAGCATGAGCAGAAGCTTACATACTGTTGAACAAATTTATCACATGCTTACATACCATGATAAAACAAAATAAACACACATTCTTCTCAGAGTTGAAAACAATTTGTTCTGAAAATGAACATATGGGACGATCAGGAAGGGTGCATAAGTCAACAAAGTTAATTAAGGTGAGTTTGTCTAGCTTGCCGTGGCTTCTTGATAAGCCATTGTGATCAATCCTATTCTTTTTGATAAAGGAAGCATTCTTTGATCAATCTTATAGCCCTTGGGTGGGTGTTCCTGCAGGTGCTGAGGTCTCTTGACGGCCAGTGATGCTTTTGATGGCCAACAGACCGAAGATGACGATGTAGGGCCAGAACACATACACAGTGTTGATTAGGATTCTTGCCGCCAGCTTCATCAGTCGCTTGGGCATTGACCGCCAGTCTTCCCTCCTAACAAGAACTATTGTATCAGTCACAATGGCCCACATGAACCAGAACGCGTCCATTAGTGCAAGGACCGTCATTACGCATGCTGCCATGGCAGTCCCATGGGCCACCGTGGGAGGTAGCATCACGTAGATGGCGAACGCGAAGGCAGCGCAGAAGCTCCTGGCCGCACTGATCAGCAGCGCCAGGGAGAAGGCCACCAGCTTGATCCGCTTCTCTATGTCCACCGTGGCCACCCCAGTGTAGACGAGGCTGAAGGTTGCCAAAGTGGAGCAGATGAAGGCCAGGGTGTTAGAGATGACAAAGGCGTCGAAAGCGTAGAGCCCCGCGAGTGTCGGAGTGCCACCTCTGCCGTTGGGTGGGATCTTGGGATCGGTACTGTTGGGACCGCCTGGCATGGTGAATGTTGCAGCGAACGTCGCAGTCGCTACGAGAACGGAGCCGACACCAACAATCTGTGCGAAGGACGTTATTTTATCAGATTCTTCCTTCTCGTTTAGCTTGGGAACATGTTGATCCAGGAAAAGGTCCCGCCGGCAGAAGCTGTTTTTACCATTTGCTAAGGTCAATGTCACAAGTATTCGACGTCGTGCATGCTGCATGCAAGCAAGAACAAGCAAACACAATAGGAATTCATCATCAATTGTTTTTTCATATAACATGCATTTATCTATCTATTATAAATTTCATATGTAAGGGACAAATCCAAACAGTAGGAGCAAGTTAAGTACCATTCCAAAATAAAATCCAGTTGGAGTAACGTTGCTGAGTGCAATATCCATGGGAGTTTCACCCTCCTTATTTGTCAAATTCAAGCAGACGTGCTTGTTCCCAATGAGGATCTTGAAGATATCCCAGCTCCCGCCACCAACAGCTAGGTGCATGGCAGTGTTCCCGTTGTAGTCCTGTATGTTCATGATGGCCTTATTATCTAACCGGCGAGCCACAAACCACACAATGTTATGCTTCTTCTTCTCCACGGCAATATGAAGGAAGGTCCTTCCTTGGTTGTCTCGTAGCCCGGCGCAGCCAGGGGAATGGCAGAGCAATATGATGATAGGCACCAAGCTTCCCGCCGAGGCAGCCACATGCACCGGATACAAACTATTCCTATCTGGCTGAAATGCGGAATGTGGATTAGCATCCACCAGTAGAAAGGTTGGATGCTCCCTCCACTTATAGAACTTGTATACCCATTTCTTAGGTAAAGTGGTGAGCGACAAGGGAGAGTGTGATTCGAAGCCCTGGTCACCAAAAACGAACAGAAATAACTCCAATGTGGGATCTTGTGCTGACGCAGCAAAGTGTAATGGTGTACTTCCAGAGTTGTCCGCTTGTCTGGCAAGGCTATTGTTCCAGTGAAGCAGCCGTTTTGCTATCCCTGCAGTTATTGGCTTACTGACGTTATGATATTATTCAGATATTAGACAAAGGTAGAAGTAAAAGCCAATGTGTTCTTTGGAAACATATATCCATAGAAAATTCTAAATTTGGAAATCATAACAAAAGTTAAATAAATTACCCTTATGGCATAGAAAAACATTCTCTGAAGAGTAGGGTAAGTTATTATGTGTTAACGTATAAGTACGATTTTATTGGCAGAAAATTCACAAATGTTATTGCCTTTTTCAACTCATGTAGAAAAAGCAATAAAATAGTAATTTCGTCTACAGCTTTATAACAAATTGACAAATTTATATTGATTTGTATGATACAACTCAACAACAACATATTTGACATCAAAATCAAGATATCTCATTAGAATAATCATAATTTATGGGTGGATATATTTATTCTAATGTTGATCAAATGCTATTATACTAGCTATCAGCTTTCCTTTGGGAATACAACTTTCTTTAGAAAACTAAAATTCTAGAAAAATATGATATCCATTTATATTGGGACCTTTTTCGTGCGCACATGGTTAGATGTACTTGCACCGCATATACCACTCCAGTTCTTCAATTAGTACCATTTTATCGCCATGGATACACTCTAATTCTAACTAGAAGATACACTAATGGGAAAGAAACAAACATAAATTAGGAGCCCGATATTTAATCTTATGTATATGTCTTTCCTTAACACACACACATGGGTATATACACAATGATTAGGGGACCCCAATGCATGTTTTATGCAAGTTCACATTAATTGAGACATCTTAGACATTAATAATATAGTCAAAACAATGTGATAAAAAGAGCTTGGTATACATGGTAGGTAATTTACCATATGTGATAAAGGGGTATCTTTATAACTTAGTAAGTACATTTTAATATGTGATAAAGGGATATCTAAAGAATTTCCCAAACAATTTATCGACTTCAAATAAACTCAAACTACATAAAGGGTTATATAGGTAACTTACTAAGTAAGTTTTACATAATCATGGATTTATTCAAATTGTATATCCAGTGCATAAGCTATATAAATCAGTTACCATCTATCTACATATTTAATGTATAATTGTTATATAAAAAAGAGATTTTTAGTAATGACGTTGTAACAATGCTCAAATGGGGTTAAGTTCACCAATCTTATAAATGGTTATTGGGTATAAATTGATTCTCTGATTTGAGATATTAATTAATAAATTAGCAATAAAATGTAAGGAACAGTATAACAAATCTTGATGTTTACATCAATATCCATAGCTAATTATTATAGCCATCAACGGCTGCACCCACATGAGACTGGCTTATTTATTCTCTAAATATCATGTAAAATATTAAATCATTTACATATTTTTTAATGGTAATTTCATATTTATCGTATCTTCTTTGATATTAAATTAAACATAATAACATGAAAGAGATTTAATATATTCACAAAATAGTACTTTTTATATAAATCATGCTGAAATCTGCGACACACATGAAGCACATTCAATATTGTCTCATTTAACCTTTTATTCGGTATGTGGAACAGGCAAGCAAAATCTTAACGGATGGTATGGTGGCTCTCTAATATGTAATTTCCAATTAATAATTGTCTTTGTACCAAATATATAATAATTATAGATTATATAATGAATATAGATTACATTAATTGATTCACCCATGATAACCTCCGGTAAGTTTCATGTAACTTTTGAACACAAAGATTGTTTTGAAGGAAGATCATTTTCTATTATTTTTCATAAGAAAGTATTTATGGAATGAAACATATATAGAGATTCACCAAACATATGAAAATTGCATGATGATATTCATTAGATTCTAATTGATTTGAAAGTGCAATGACACTAGTAGAGTCATCATGTGATACTCCTAAGGTACCTATATGACACTATTAAGTTAATCGTACATTTCTCAGGTGTAATGGATATTGACGATGTTATTAATTATAGTACTACTACAATACCATAATGATACTTCTATGACACTTGTATTACTGCTATGATAGTCTAGTGGAACTTAGAAGTATTATATGACAAATATGTGGAATTGTCATTTAAAATATTATGGTTACAGAAGAAAAAGGAAATTTTACTAATATATACAACTCTGGTGCAACTTAGTTTACACAGGACCCGTATATTTCGAGGTTCAAGTTGGCAATCAGTTTGACCAATGAAATATGGGTTATGTGCTCCAAAAGTTACATCAAGAATCCATATTCAAAACGTATATCTAACCATATTTTTCTGTGTCACACAAATTATCTATTATTTTTGTCAACTTAGTATTCAAAGTTATATCATGAAAGAAAAGGGTGCAATGTGAATAGAGACGTAGGAAATAAATATTGGTCTTGGGTTTTATTACAATAAAGACAATCGTCAAAATAGATCATAAATTCAATATTTAGTTCAATAGAGGTGCAAACTCTAAATTTTGCTGATGAAAACCAACCCTATTACCGTGGAAGGGATGGTGCCATGGAGTGACAATACAAGAGAAAACAACTTGGATAAGAACATGTGGTGGCTATACTCGTTGCAAAAAAAACCGTTTTTGTATATGTATCTAGTTTAATATTTCTTTAGTACTTCCTCCATTCCAAAATATAGTGCGCATAAATTGTTTTGAAAAGTCAAGCTTGACAAACTTATAGGAAAAATATGTACATCTACAATGCCAAATAAATATCATTAGACACATGGTGAAACATATTTATATATTGTATTTATCAGGTATTTTTAATGTTAATATTTTATCTATAAACTTGGTCAAACATTATGAAGTTTGACTATGAAAAAAAACAATCAGAAATACTATATTTTGGAATAGGGAAAGTATTGCATTAGTCCCAAAAATAAAGTATGAATCCTAGAAAAAAGTGGATTTGTGTCATCCCAGCCCTACATATAAATAGAGGAGCCATCACAAAATCCGTTTCAGAAGTATAATATATGATTTCTATCATCCATATTTTAACTCATCTAGCTAGGTATGATGTTGTTCATGTTGGAGTAGAAAATTATATGTAAATTAGTAGTGCATACATACATACACACCTGTGTTGTGCCGAAACCCGTCGAGAGCAGCAGCATGCAAGGCATTTTGCCCCTCGGGGCCAGAGTAAGACAATTTCTTATGACCCCATTCGTACAACCAACTAGCAAGCCAATGTTGGCCCAGCGAGACGGCTAAGAATAGAGGCGAAGTACCATCAAATGCTTCAAGACATACTAGTTGATTATCCACCGCCAGCAAATCTTCGACCATAGTTTTCTGCATGAACACGGGTAAGTCACCAACTTGGAAAATCTGGAGGAGCTTCCATATAGCCGAGTGGCATCTAACATTGATTTCAACATTGAGGTTCATGCAAAGTTTTGGGGCATAATCTGAGAAACCATTTCAACAAGATGGAGAGAAGAATGCAACAATTTTGTCAACTTTTCTCGGCTTTTTCAGGAAACAGAGTGAGAGAGTGGATAATGGACTATTCAATGAATTTGACTTGTATTTTATTTCAATGTGACATTTTGGATGATCTGTGTATTTGAAGCAAAACTCCATTTTTATATGTATTTTAATTCCAAGCAGCAAGACCTTCAAAACAAGATCAATACTGGATATATTGAACTAGTTTGTATTTAATTGTCTTGTCATATTTCAAATCAATTTCATAAACATTAAATTTTGTAGTGATTGTTCAGCAAACCACTACACCTTCAGAATGCTACTGCTTGATAACAATGCGAACACTTTAAGAACCATCGCAGTGGTGCTATTTGTTACATAGTACCACTTAGATTTCTGAATTTATTTTGGAAAAAAATCATTTTTTTGAAAACAAAATCATTATATTTAGAAAAAAGTTCACAAATTTGAAAAAAACTTCATCAATTTTGAAAAAAGTTCATCGGTTTCAAAAAAAAGTTTATCGAATCTGAAAAAAGTTCATCAGTTTTGAAATATAGTTCATCACTTTTTTCAAAAAGTTCATCGATCTTGAAAAAACTTAACTGATTTAAAAAAGAGTTCACCGATTTTAGAAAAAGGTTCATAAAGTGAGAAAAAAATCATTCATTTTGAAAAAAGTTCATCTAATCTGAGGAAAAGTTCATCGATTTGAACAAAGTTCATGATTTTGAAAAAATAGTACTTGTGTTTTGAAAAAAGTTCAAAAATTTGAAAAATAGATCGTGGATTTCAGAAAAGTTCACGATTTTTTAAAAAGGTTAACGAATTTTAAAAAAGAAAATAAAAAAATAAAGAGAAAGAGATAAAGGGAAGAAAACCGCCAAAAACAAAAACCGAAAAATAAAAATAGTGAAAGCACTGCGATGTTTAACTAACAACAAAGCCGTACCTACCTATATTTGTCACAAGTGGTAAAGTGGCACTTTTGGTTAGTGCCGTATGTTGGTTTTCTAGAGATCCCCAGTTCGACGCATATTTTTTGAACCTTGCTACAAGGGCACTCATAGGTGCCGGCGCGCCGACCCAAATTTGGGCAAGTCGCACCGTAGCCCTTCGATCCCGCGCGTGTAAACTGTTCTATCTATTCGTTGCCCACCGTTTCTCTCGGCCTTCACTTCCCCCACTAAGAAAAACATAGTGGCCGCCCCTGTCTTCTCCCACGTCCGGCATCACGTGTTGCCGCCCTCGTCAATTTGCCTCGCCTCCGATACGCGCCGTCGAAGCTCGCCGTCACAATCACAAAAAAGCCCCGTAGCAGCTTTTCATCCCCGTCCCTGCATCCATGGTAGCGCCACCATGGCGTCAGTCACAAATTGTTCCTCACCGGTGCTGCCAACCCCCAGTTGCAGCATTAATGGCGACATGGCGTCGCTCGCAACAAATAATGGCGACATGGTAGTGCCAAAGCCGGTGGTAGCAAAAAATTAGGCCGTTTTCAGCAAAACAAAAAGACGGTGGTAGAAAAATATGTTGGTTCCGCACAAACACCACACGGTTGTAGCAAAAATAGGTACTAGTTCCAGCAAAACAGAAAGGCGATTGTAGCAAAAAAAAAGGCTGGTTCCAGCAAAAATCCAAAGATGGGTGATAGAATGAAAAGACCAGTTTGTAGCAAACAAAGTGGCTGGTTCCATCAAAATCAAAGACCATGGTAGCAAAAATGAATGCTAGTTCCAGCAAGAAAAAATCATGGCGGCTATGGCACCACCATCGTCTCAATTCATAGCAAAATTGAAAGAAGGTTCCAGCAAAAATAGAAGTGGCTCCAGCAAAAGAAACGATGCAGGAAAAAATAATAATGGCGGTCACCGCTGTCGCCGCCCATCACCATCCTCTTCGGTTGAAACAAATCTCCCGGCCAGTCCGCAACACCTCACCTTGTCGGCGTCGCCGGCCATGACCTCCCTCTTGCCTCGCGCGGTAGCGGGTACCTCCCGAAGTAGCAGGTTGGGCCGAAATCGACAGCGATCGCTGGCGAGTGACTTATTTTTTGGAGGTCACAAGCAAGAAGACGAGCATGGATTGAATGGAATGAATGGCTAGGGATGCGTCCAGACGAAAGGACAAGGAAAGACTTTAAGCAGTGAGTGCGTTGGCCTACTGCCACCTTGGATATGACCGGCGGAGTTTCAGCCGGTCGACCGGTTTCAATCGTTTCCCTTCTAGAATAGAAAGGAAGAATGAAAGTGGGCCGGCCCAAGGCAGAGACGGGAGTGTGCGCCAGTTGGCCAGTTTGCCGGTATCCGGCTTGAGCACCGAATAGGATCTGGCGGTTTGGTGGTGCTAAAAAAAACGTGCGTGGTTTTTATGCTACCCGACTCCAACTCAAACTCAGAGGAATTACTCCTAAGTTGTGCTAGGTTCCATGACACGAGTTGAACCAAAGACGTTTTAGACTATTTGGACGCGACACATGACATGTCAAATTATTTGTACGTGATAATATTTGTATGTAATGCTACATTTTTTAATCTCAAAAGTTAATTTCTGATATGGACGATCAAGATACTTTAATCTTTTTGGACAAACATGATGGCTTGTTTGTTTTCTGTTTTAATTATAATTATATAATAGACAAATTTTGTGATCTTTTTTATGATATTTGAAATACATGCACAACTAATGTGGAATGTTACATGTAAGTACAAAGTCGTCTGCAATGATCATGATAAATATTTATGGGAATTTTCGAAAATAAATTGAGTTGAAATTATTTATTAACATGTCCAGTATAGATAGTTAAAAATAGTTTGCTCAAAAAAATATAGTTAAAAATAGGGAGTATAGGATGGGAATCAACCTGACCGGAGAAGTTTTTTAATTTTTTTAGGGACCTGACCGGAGAAAGTTAGAAGGTGCTTTATATGATGGATCTCTTTGCTACATACGCACGTATTTTATATTTATAATCTCAGTATAGGTAGATTGTCATCCTGTTTCAAACCAACCTAAGCCTCAGGATTAATCCTTTTGCTATATAGTATTTCATAATAACGTGCTGAATCAACATATATTGACTTGCTGACATCACAGATTGATCTGTTTTTTTATCTGCACAGATTTATCTGTTGGACTCTTCTTTAGTTGGCTGCCATAGAAAATCTTTACCAATACCAAGCGTAAGCCTATGGGTAACTTTTTTTTTCCTTTTTGCTAATTGCTTTTCTCGGACATGTATTCAATAGAAAGACATGTGGGCTGATTGTACGTGACAATACATATTTCGATGTAACGTAAACATCTTCGAATCTCGACCGTCAATATCCCAAATTAACGGTGGAAACAATTTAATATATGTGGAGGAATATAATGCCTTGTTTGCCTCTTGTGTTTTGTAATTATTAGCAAAAGAGCATGTGCGTTGCAACGGGAGAAAAAACACAACACACACTCGTAACCCAACAACCATCACTCAAGACCACAATAGGTCCATCTCCTTTATTTTAGCGAGGCATCATATTTGTTTTGCCGCTTATCCTCCTTCTCATCCACGCCGGCGATGGCCTCAGTGTTCACATAAAACAAAACATGTTTGAATATGCTTAATCCTAAGGCGTCTCTCTCTCCTCCCTCTCCCTCTCTCTCACTTTCTCTCACTCCCGCGATGAGAAATCTGTTGTTTTCCTCTGGGACGTTTTTCAGTGGTATGCATGTGTTGTTGTTGATGTTTTTTCCCTATATGATTATAGTGGGGTGTTTATTTGCAATCCGGATCGCCGCCGGTACGAAAGAAAAATGGATCGTGCGCTATAAATTCTAAGTTTGCTTCCAAAAAAATTTAAAAAATTAACAAGTGAAATTAACATCATATTCAGATTCCACACATTTTTCTAATCAAATTTCATATATAATATGTTAAAATCGGAGTTACGGTCCAAAAGATACAGATAATTTAGAAAATCATTTGTTTGACTTCAATATCTTCCAAAATAATATTTAAAAATACTTAACAGGTAAAATTAAGCTCATATTCATATTTTACATATTTTTATAATAAAATTTCATATATAACATGTTCAAATTGGAGTTACGGTTTAAAAGATATGGATGATTTAGAAAACATTTGTTTGACTTAAATATGATGCGCGGATGAATTACCTAAAAGGTAATGGGTTTTTTTTAAGTACAATAACGGTTTTATTGGAACTTAAATCCGGACGGCGGGTTGATTTCAAGAAAACACATGGGCTTTTGTGTAAAATACGAAAAAAAAACGATTCCATCTTCCTAAAACAGGAATGCGGATTGAATTCTTCGAAACAGAGGGACTTTTCTGCAAAATGCCATGACGGACGACCAGAAACCCAATTTTTTTTATTGTATACTAGCAAAAGAGCCCGTTCATTGCAACGGGAGAGAAAACATAACACACGCTCTTAACTCAACAACCATCACTCAAGACCATAATAGATTTTTTTTGCGAGATCAGACCATAATAGATTCATCTCCTTTATTTTTGCGAAGCATCATATTTGTGTTGCCATTTATCCTCCTCACCCTCGCCGGTGATGGCCTCCGTGTTCACACAAAACAACAAAAAACGTGTGTTGAATATGGTTAATCCTAAGACGTAAAAATATCATGAGGTTTTCAAAAAATGTAAAATAACGGGTGTGACTTGAATCCAGTCGGCGGGTTGATTTCAAGAAAAGACAGGGACTTTTGTGTAAAATACGAAAATAACTATTTATTTTAACTTAAAACAAAACTACAGGTTGAATTCTCTAAAATAGAGGGATTTTTTATAATATCATACCACGTCCTTTTCATAGCCAGAGCGGATGGCCTCGTGCAACGCCGTCTCCCCACGGTTGTTCTGCATCCTCACCATGGTCTTGGCCATCTCACCATCGTCCTGGCCGTCCCCTTGCGCGAGGCCAATGAGGTGTTTAACCATGCCAGTGTGCCCGGCCCTGGCAGCGCAGTGCAGCGGCGTGTCGCCGTCCCCGTTGCACGCGAGCAACCGGCTACTGTCGCCATCGCAGGCCAAGGCCACGCACCTGCGGTAGCAGACGCCGTCCCCGCCAGCGGCCGCCCGATGGAGCTGGGTGTCCCCCTCGCTCGCGGCGGCAAGGTCGATGACAACGTCGCGATGCCATCCAGCCAGCATGGCGGCGGTCACCGCCGCGTCCTCTGGAGTCTCGTAGTCGCCAGACCGTGCGGCCATGAGCTGCAGGAGAGACCTGAATTTCCTGACCAGATCCTGCGCCGACTCCATGGAAGACCGGTCTCGCCGGTCGTTCTGTAGCTCCATATATTCTACCTAGCTGGTCTATTGATTGATTGTCCTCTCCTCTCCTCTCTGTATATGCAAATGGGAGGTCATGCATGCATGCGTATATATACTACTGTAGTATGGATGTAGTAGGTACAGTATTCCTTGCCCACGGCGCACTGTACGCATCTCTCTCTTTAGTGCCCACTGATCTTTGGCTGCCCGCTGTAAAGAGTGGGATCGTGTTCTTTGCCGATGTCAGGGGAACCCCTGGGAATAATAATGACGCTCACTGCAAGAATTATTCTCCCCATGATCACATGCAACCTGCATGCAGGTCTTTCTTTAGCAGGATCGGACGACCTGTCCTAAGTTCCTAACGTATAGGAGATAAAGCAAACATCATCATGCATGTTGTTTTTTCTTTTCTTTTGTTGGAAGCGAAGTGTGGTTCCTATGTATCAAGGACAAATGCTAAAGTTGAATGTTCAAGCTCAAGCTTCACGTGGAACCGAATTCTCTAAGGCCCTTTCTCTCTAATCCCACCGAGGGCTCATCGTCACCTATTAGTACTACTAGCAAACATGTTTGTGCGTTGCAATGGAAGACAAAAAAATAACCCCTCATACACACACTCGACGACATCAACAAATTCATTGAAATCTTTCACGATGGCACACAACAAACAACATGATAAGTGGTGTTGCGCAAAAAATAAAGGTTGGATGATTTTTTAGTGTACTCAAGGTGTTTCCAAAAATCTTTATGGGCACAATTTCAAACAATATGGAAATCAACAATAAGCCACTTGTTTACATAATTGAGGTAGGAGGCATTTCCGAAATACCACATATAAGGAAGGTATTAATTAATGTTGCACCCTAAATGTAATTTTAGAAATGATTAACATGCAAGATAATAGCATATTTAAAAATCTACATATTTTCTGATGAATTTTCATATATAACATGTCAGAGTTAGAGTTGAGGTTTGAAAGATAAAAACATTTTAAAGAGCATTTGGATCTGCCCGAAAAAAAGAGAAAAGTTAAAAAAAAAGAGTTATTGGGCCCAATGCGGCCCATCACCTATGGATTCCTAGAGAAAGGGGAGTAAAGGAAAAAGGGGAGGTAGCTGAACCCAGCTCTCTTTCCTCCTCCACAAGAAAAGCTCTTCTTCTCCTGTTGGCGTCGTCGCCGGTCCGCCCCATCTCTGATGTCCTCTAGGACATGGAGGTACGGAGGATCTCGGCCCCCGCCGGCGAGAGGGGCCCTATTCTCGTTCTTGTTAGATTCAGCGTCTTGGTTGGGGCTGTGTGGCGGCGGCGGTGTCCCTTAGTAGGAATAATGTCTTCCACGTTCTAACCCCGTCCTGATGGTGTGTCTAGCATCCTTGGATGGCGTGTGGAGGTTTGTCTCCGTCGGATCTCGCAGGATTTGGTCTGTGCTAGTCTTCGGTGGATCTGTTTGGATCCGGTCTTTATTCATTTTCATTTGAGTATTTACATGTTTGATCCTTCTAATCTACGACTTTCATCATTGACGATGGTTGCTACTCTGGTGCGCTGGTCCTACGGGGCCTTAGCACGATGACTTCTCGACTGTCTACTACAACAAGGTTTGCTCGGCTCCCGTGAGGGAGGGACGATGACGGCGACGTGCCTTGGGCTTGCTCCAGTGCTTGTAGTCGTCACTAGGTGGTCCACGGACATGGTTGCAATCTTTATTACCTCTGTTGTTCCTTTTACTGTCATGATTGAAGATGAATAGATTGGAAGTTTCTCGGGAAAAAGACAAATAGTAACTGAGGAGATAGGCCACTTACCTTTTTTTGAACACAGTACAGACGCAAGCGCTCATATAAACGGGCATACACTCACCCCTATGAACGCACACACGCACACCCTACCCCTATGAGGGCCTCGTAGTCGACGGGAACGTCTCCTCCCACTGAAAGCGTATCGCCGAAATTCCTAAAATAAATCCAGGATAAATGCAAGCACCAGGATTTGAACCCTAGTGGGTTGGGGATACCACTGTCCACCTAACCATCTCAACCAGAGATTGGTTCGCTATAGGCCACTTACCTTATATGTGTTGAACGTGATTGTGCATGCATGCAATGTCGTTTGTTGTAAGCTCAGATCCTATTATTTAGCTAGCTCTCCCGCGTCCCCTCTCTTCTCTCAGCTAATGGCTAGATCGTATTAGGAGATTGTTGACCACCCGGGAGGACAGGGGCAAATTCATCTTCGTGGTCGGGAGCCCGACATGAGCACGGTAACCATGACAATGAGCAGTCACACGTCGACCTTTCAGCCTCGCCGCCGGGGTCGCCGGGAGCCCCGGAGCAGTAGTCGGGGTCGGCGGGGACAGCTCCGTAGCAGGCGAGTGCGGTCGGAACCAGCACGTAATCGTGTCTGGAGCAGCGTCAGGCGAGAGTGGCCGTCACCATCGCCTCTCTTGCAAGCCGCTGGCCGTCCATGGTCACCGCGGCTGCTGCTCATGCAAGCTGCCGGGAGCTGGGTGGTCATGAGTATGTACATATATATGGTTCGCCGTGATTTCTTCAGATCGTCCATCGCGACTTCTCCGCTTGACCTATAGTAAGTCGCACGTCATCGGATCTGATTTGGATTTGGAGTCGATTACTCATGAGGTTTCCATATAATTTGGAACTTATTTTGTAGAAACATGGTACAGTTGTCTATCCAAGATGTGAATTTTTATGAAGAAATGACATCCATGACATGACATTATGGGCAAAAAACAAAATCGGACCTTCCATATAAAAAAAACAAAATGCTTCGTGAAGTTAATGGTTGTACTCGATATTGCGAGCATCATACACATAATGCATGCATGCATGCATCCGTACTTTTCGTTTGAGACAAGATCGAAGATGTGGTAAGGTATCGCTAATTAGCCGCTACATGTTCATGTAGGCAGGCGGTGCAGCGGCTAGAGGTAGCTGCAGCGCGTCGACCCGGCGGAGGAGGGTGTCCCTGAGCCGCCGGAGCGCCGTCTCGAACTCTGGCAGCTCCGCTGCCCCGAGAGCCTCGACGTCGGCCTGCCACCACAGCGCAGTTGACCTTGCCGCCATGGCCCGCTCCACGTTCGCCTCGACTTTCTTCATGCGCTTCTTCTCCGCCTCCACACGCGCCTTGGTGTCGTCCAGCTCGCTCCGCAACCCCGCCAGAGCGCCAGCATCGTCATCGTCATCACCATGGTCGTCATCATCTTGGACGTTGCCGTGGTAGCGTCGGAGGACGGCGTCGACGGAGGGGCTGCCGAAGGCGTAGGCGTTGCCGCGCGCGGAGCGTGAAAAGACGACGACGGCGACGTGGACGCCGCAGAGCGCGGAGAGGTCGCCGGCCATGCCGAAGAGCGTGGGGCGGCGCTTGGAGAAGGCCACCTGCCGCTTGGCCGGGTCCTCGATGAGCTTCGTCTCGTTCCTCTTATTCCTCCCCGTCCCTCCCTTCTTCGTCTTCGTCTTCATCGCCATGGATGGTCGGCAGGAAGATGCAGATCCTTAGCTTCGATCGACTGGTTTACGGTGTAGTAGGGGAAAGGTACCCTTGGTACTATCTTATATATGGAGATGCAATTAATACGTATGGATCAATTCTATCCTTGTGGGATTAGCTTCCATATATGATTATCTGAAACGAAGGTTCCAAGAACCTTCCTTCAAATCCTATTGAGGTGTAAACTTTGGAGTTTGGACTGCTAGTTGTACGTGATCCGACCTTTTGTCGAGTGTTTTTTCCAAGGCATTTGGCAAACGGAGCTTTTGTCTAGTGCATTCCAAAACACACTCGGCAAAATTCTTTCTATTTTGCGGGAAAAACATAGGATCAATTCTTTTTGCGGGAATAAACTTAGGATCAATCCATCGCGCAAGCATAAGGAACACCAAAACTAAACCGCCTAGCGATGACTACAAAGACTGAAGTGAGCCGAAGGCGTGCCGCCGTCATCGCCCCTCCCTCATTGAAGTTGGGTAAAACTTATTATACAGACAGTCGCGGAGTGTCGTATTAAGGCCCTACCGGACTAGCGCACCAGAAAAACAACCGTCGTTGATGAAAAGAAACGTTGATCGAAAGGATGCAACATGTAGACACACGAACAAAGACTGTATCTAATGTGATCCATCGAAGACCAATACCAATCGAATCCCACAACATTCATCAGAGACACACGTCCACACATCCTCCGATGACACTGGACGCACCGTTGAGACGGGGGCAAGGCGGCGAGGACCTTAGTCCATCTTCAGGGAGCCGCCTCCGCCGCCACACCTTCTTGAGCGGGACACAAGCCCTAATCAACTTTTAAAAAAACTAAAACCAGAACAGGAACCCTCCCACCGGCAAGGACCGAGGTCCAATGTGCCTCCATGGCCCTAAGGCCACTCGAGATAAGGTGGACCTGTGGCGGCAAAAGTCCCACACTATGCAAATTTGGAGGGTTTTCTAGTGTAACACTCGGCAAAAGAAAAACATTCGGCGGACATTGTTTTCCTATCATTTTTTCATTTATTTTCTTTCATTTGATTTACTTTTTTGGCACTCGACAAACATATCTTTTGCCGAGTGGTTCTGAAAACACAGTCGGCAAAAAATCTTACACTGAGCAAACTTGAGGTTTGTCTAGTGTTACACTTGGCAAAAGAAAAACACTTGGCAGAGATTCCATTTTGTTCTTTTCTTTCTTTCCATTTTTTCTGTTTTTTCACTCTCTTATTTTATTTCATTCTTTATTTTCATTATTTTAATTCATTTTAATTTCTTTTTCCCCTTTTCCTTTTTATTGTTTATTGTTTTTCCCCTGTGTGTAACATGAAAAGGTTGGTAAAAATAAATTGGAAAATCATACTTGCGTTAACGATTCTAATTTTTAGGCTATACCCAAGAAAATAAGGAAGTTCCAAACATGCAAGGTTCCCGTATCCGTTTCCGAACATGGAGTTTACCGTTCTTCCAATTCTAGAAAATGCAAACAGAGACTAAAAACATGGAACATGGTGTCGGGATTATTATATGATCTTTAGAGGTTGTGGTAAAATTTGGGAAGGTTTCACAAAAGTAGTGACATACACTGCTTGGAAACCAGAACATCTCCGAGGAAGAATCATGGTTTCTAGAGGAAAATGGTCGGATTTGAAGGTGACATGTCGGTTGCTTCATGGTTTGACCTTAAATAAAATCTATTGTCAACATACACTCACATGTTCCATGTCATAATTGGGCATTTTTGGGGTCTGTTTGCTATATTTAAGTCATTTAATGTATTTTTAGGCATATACTGAATACAATTCAAATTTCAACTGTAAGTGCATGAAGAAGTTCGAAAATTGGGCCAAAATCATATTTGTTCTCTTTACTTTATGTTTCAGCCTTATCCATGAAAATAAAAGAAAGTCAAAACAATCGGATGCCAAGAGCTGGCCCCGAACATGAAGTTTATCAAAAATAATAATTCTGAAGATGAAACGTAGTCGGAAAAACATGAAACCTGACATGTTGTCATTATATGACATCAATATGCCATGGTAGAAGTTTGATATGGTTTCTCAATAGTTGAGATGTACAATGCTTAGAAATCAGACCATCTATTAGAAAGAACTTAGGTTTTGAGAAAAACGAGTCAAGTTTGAAGCCAAAGGGTTGGTTGCTTCATCGTTTGACCTTGAATCTTCTCTAGGCTCAACATATACCATCAAATGTTTTATGTTACTAGTAAGCGTGCACGTGCAATGCACGTACAACCGTTAGAAGATGTTTCTTTGTTCATCTCCGTTAAGAGGCAATTGTTATATAAAATCAACAAAATTATACTTCTATAAACGAATGATAGATTTCAAGTAGTCGGTGTGTAGTATAAAAAAATCTTTACGACTACGGTCACAAATAGTAAGAATTTCCATTATGTGGAATATTGGATGTTCATTTTTGGTACACAAATATGAGATATGACACAGGATAACATAAAACCATAATTCTCCCAGTCATTGACCCAGCTTATCATTTTTTATGTGCACAGTCAAGATGCTCTCGACATGTTAATCTTTAGTTTATTCTTCACAAAAATATCTCAACACTAAAATTCACAAGCTAAACTTGAGAAGCAACATGCACAATCGTTCTCCAAAGTATCCCCTCTTTCATCTCTTTTATAGTCCAGTCCCGAACATTTCATGTCTAAATGCCAGAAGAAATAGTGTCGGATAAAAACAAGGGTAAACATTGGAAAACTAATTGATTTGATTGTGTTCAAAACAAAACAAAATCCCCGGATTCTAGTTAGTAATGCATAGAACCCTGATTTTCAAGTATACAAGTTTGCATGTAAGAGAAATTTCATGCACACCATGTAAATCCACAAGAAATTATAAATGCTAGTTGGGCAGTTGTCTTACAAGCAACATAAAAATCAAAAGGAATAGATACATGCAGCAAAGCTTGTAGGAGGGCCTCTTCCATCTTGGTCACGTTTTGTAGTGAAGATATGCGAATATTCCATGGCTGCAAGTAGATGAGACATATTATGGGAAAATAAATAAACATGGCATGTTAATAGTTCGATGGAGGAGCAGAGGCTGGAGAGCAATTTTTACGGCGATTATCTATGTACTTAGGAGGAGACCCATCTTCATTGGTCTCAACAATAGCAGGAGAAATTTATCTTGTGTCCCACATGGACCTCCGTTTCTTAGAAATACCAGTCATACCTTTGTTTATTAGTCTGATGAAATAGCAGACGTTAAACAGTTCCAGATAGGGAACTACCTCCCTTCCATCTTATCCCTAAATGTCCATATGATCTTCTCTGAAATAGTGAAAGAATGATACATAGTTGTAATCAACCAAAGCACTATACTTCAAAATATGCACGAGACAAACAGAGATAGCAGCTGTAACTGGAAGGAAGACAGGTTGGGTTACTGTGCAGATAAATCATAACTGCATAGTATGTAAAAGGAATTTGATATGAAGAGTTAGCACAAGAGAAACAAGGTTGTATAACAAATTAGTAGGATCCAAGGTCAGGCAAAAATAAACATGTTTAGTTGGAACGATGCAGAGGACGGAAAAACAATCTTCCATTATCTTAAAAAAAAGTTAAGCATATCAAGTGACCAAGATGAAATTTTGTAACCATGACCGTTGCTGAAATCTCTAGTCATTACAAACTTCACAAATTTCATGCCTACAACAACTCTTTGCCTTACCTTCAGCAATCACAGAAATATATACAGACAATGAAAACATGATTAATGTTTTCTACCTTAGCTAGGTCAGAAGGGACCACTGGGTTAGAAAAGCACGGGGCTTCATCATTCTTCTGCCCTAACTGTGATCATTTTTGTAGATCATGGTCCAGCTCTCTAAAGTCAATTTTGCTATGTCCCTTTTTTTCTTCTTTGATCCTTGGATTGATAATAATCTGGGAAACAAATATATGAGTATTTTGAGTGCATCCTGGGAGCATAGCGGTCAACCGTAGAACATATGATGCATAGAGAAACATCAAAATAGTTGACCTTCATGGTTGATACACAGGTAAGTTTGTACATGTAGAAAATCATCCAGAAATGTCCACCTCATTAGTGAAATCCTGGGAAAAAAATGCACGACATGAGCCATCATGTATCATGAAAATCAAAGAATCATGATGTGTTGTGCCTATATGGTCACACTGACAACAGAGCACAATTTAGCTGCTTGAGCTAAAGGATTGCGAAGTCCTGAACATGTTGACAGAAAATATCATGCATCGTACCAAAGATAAAGTGAGGAATGAGGGTGACAGACAACAACTCATCAATTATTTCCTGGCATCCTCTATGTTAGACCCGTGCATGCTGAATGAAACAAATCACAATCTCCTAGATATGATCGCTAACACAAATAAATGAAACTGGAGTAGATCAAAGAAGAGAAAATTATAATTCTACACCATGATCTTGTGGTAACACCACTAAAAAACTAATTAACAGAGGAGAAAAGGAAACAATACCATACGGTACATATCAAATTATCCTGAGAAAACATTCGCATGTCCATCTGCAGTTAAAATAAAAGTTTACATGGTCAGACTGTAAAATGCTGATGGCAGATATCAATTGACCACCTCATCTAATAAGTTCAGACTTACTGTGTCTACACTTTGGTAGCAAAAGTATATTTCGCATTCATGGTAGCAAAAGCCTCAAGTAAAAGGCAAAATTAGTATACCGTGGTTCAAAAAAGGCGAAATTAGCAAGATAGAATAAAGTAAAAAAGGAAAATTAGTGATAGAAATTATCATACTTCTCCAAAATTCAGTGGAAGGTGGTGCACTGGGATCCATACGTGTTCAGAGCCAAGGGCATTTTCAAAAAGCAGTTTTTTAGTATGCTAATTTAAGACACACATACTCATTTATTCTTCTAGACTACTCACAACCTTATACAAAAGGAAGCGACAAACTACATATACAGTGTGAAAAAACAGAAATTTATAAGAGCACACATTTAGTGATGCCGTTTTTGTCCTTTCATAAAAGATTACTATTAAATTGGAAGGCATTTTATCTATATGGTTCCTAGAGTTAGGATCACACGAACAATAATGAGACACAATAATGACAAGGCATGGAAGACCAAAACAAATATTGCAGTTTAACAAAAAAGAACGAAGCAATCCGCTAACTTTTATGGACAGGGAACAACAAAATAAAACAAGATAAGCACTTGGTGTTGTTATCATATATCAAACCTGTGTTATCCCTCCAAGACATCTCTGTACACAATGTTATTGGTGCTTTTACCCGTTTGATCTATTTATTTATTTGGCTTTGCCAGAACCCGAGTTGTCTGCCTTGAAACACCCCTTGATAGTGCAACATAGAGCTGGCCGTGCGAGAATACATGCTCCGGAAGGTAAATGCCAACAGTTGGGATGGTTTGCCCCTGGGCTTTGTTTATGGTCATTGCAAAACTCAAATGAATAGGGAATTGCTTCGTCTTCAACTTGAAAGGAAGTGAAATATCCTCCGAGGGTGCTATCGGGATCCTAGGGATGAACACTCACTTTCCAGCATGTTGTCCACCAACAATCTCGGCGTCGATTGTACTATTTTGGAAAGCTCTAATCATCAATCTCGTAACATTGCAAAGTCCGTTATTAGGATCAAGATTCCAGAGCAGAATGACAGGACAGTTAACTTTTACTTTTAAAATATGGGGAGGCAAGCCATTCGGAGTGAGGTTGTTCAAATAGTCAATTGGGTAGTTATTGCGTGTATCATCATCGACGGAATCAAAGCTATAGTATAAACCTGTCAATCATCTTTGCATTTAGGTCGTCCACGTGCTCATTCTTGGTAGAAATAATAGCATGTGTGCTCATGTAGGCACCGGATGAAGCGTTCTCATGAAGAGATGGGAACACATGTTCAATAAGCTTCATGACGGGCGCGTCACCAGGTGTGTAACCAATCACAATGTCATCAGGCAGACGCACATAATCATCACCGATCGTCTCCTCCATTCCATTGCCAATTCTCAAGAGGTATTTAGAGAACCACGGGTCAGTCTGTGCTCTCATGTTACGTGTGAGGCGTATTATTCTAATTTTCTCTCATAGATATGATCTTTGGAGAGTGACGTCAGTGATCTGTGCTCTTGTCCCACGCGGGACCACGGGAAGGACCCGCTCTCTTCTCATCGGACATTCGTGCATACTAATTTTTACCACTTTTTGGTTTTTCACCATCTTGATTAACAACTGAGTTGGTTATGTTGCTCAATGGAGTTCGTGGCATATCGAGTGATGAAGAAGAATGTGTCTGGTTTGCAGTCTCATGAGTAGGTGTATTCGTCGGATCTTTAAATGGGGAACGATCCCCTGATCGTAACGCATGCGGACGATGATTCCTCATCTGTGGCATGTTAAAAAAATGGGGAACATCCTATATCAGTAGGATGAAAAAAACGATGCTACAGAGGCATATTATGAGTTGTTATGCAGATTTGTCATGCAATATTCATGCAATTTTGAGAAGCTCAATTCTTAAATGTTGCGAACAAAGTAAGCACAAACTCAAGTAAATATGAATATGTGACGAAAAGGACCTTAGATGTTGTAGATGCCGATGAGTGCCAATGTTCTGAACCTGTAGAAATAAAGTATGCGTTGTTAGGGAGTAGGCAAAAAAAGAAGATATAAATTATTCTTAGTGAGATTGCCTAAATGCCATATATCATTGGAGAACCTGGACTGTTGGTTTTCTGCATGCTGTCTACAGAGGCATATTATGAGTTGTTATGCAGATTTGTCATGCAATATTCGTTCAATATTGAGAAGCTCAATTCTGCACATCATCGGGGAACCTGGACCTGAGTAAGCATCTTCAGAACATCAATCAAATGAAAGGCATGGGCAATTTTAAATTTTTTAAAAATACAATGATAGGCGTGGGAAATTTACTTTTCTTACAGAGCAGGCATTTTAAAAAAATCATGTACATTTAGAACCAATGATGGTATTTTCTTTTTATCTGCGAATGAGCGATCTGATGATGTAGCTTGTAGCATCACTCAAAGTCTATCCAAAAAATGGAGGAACAATAATGAACAAACCAACAAACATCATGTGCTTCTGAAGGGTTATACGTGTGCAGCTATACTTATTCTGGAGGTGCATTTGGCAAGGTGTCTAGGGAGCCAGCTGCAGTAGCAAGTCTATAAGCAGGACCAAAAAGAATTTGTGCCTGGTTGGTTATGAATCTGCGAGGAAAAGATGATTTGGGTTTTTATGTTTCCTGATAGTTTTCCAACCTGGATTAATAGTGGAGTTATCTGAGACACTAAAAATTGATGCAATTAAAGGGAAACTATGACATAGTTCTGGATAAAAACATATGATAGGGGCAAGCTTAGTTCAATCCATAATGATCATTCATCGAACAACAAATCCAAGTTAAAATACAATGATAGGCTCTGTAGCGGAGGTGGATACAAATTAAGGTTAAATTGCAACGATAGTCTATAACAATAAAAAAAGAAAAGGATCAAAGAAACAAATATGAGACTGATTGAATGCCAACCATCCTCGATACGCCTTTCAAATTATTCACAAAACAAAATTATTCAAGAAAACGATTCTAAGAAAATCAAGAAATCAATATAGCTTCTGAATATGCACGACCATGGTTTCAATAGAGAACATATATTGTTAACCTATTATGCTATTTGGATGCATCAGAATTCTTCTGAACAGAAGTTAGAGTAGTACATATCCGTGTTCCAATTCAGCTCATTTAAAAAAGAAAAAGGCCAAGGTGCGACGGGGGCGACCTGCTGCGAAGGGCGTGGGGCGAAGGAGGCTCCGGCTCCAGGGTCGAACTGCGGACAAGGGACTGCGGCCAAGGGCGGTGGCGACCCGCGGTGGCGCGACCTGCGGCGGGTGCTGGCGGCTCCGACGCGACCCGCAGCGGATCCAGCTTTGGGCGGGTTCGTCGGCGTCGTCGGCGCGACCTGCGGCGGCTCGGCGAAGGGCGCGGGGCGGGGCGGCTCCGGCGGCGACCTGCGGCGGCTCGGGGAAGGGCGCGGGCTCCGGTGGCTCCAGCGGCGACCTGGCGCGGGGCGGCGAACGACGCGGGAGGAGGAGGGGATGAGAGGTCGGGGGCGAGAGGGGGTCGTGCGGACGGTTTGGTTCTGTTTTTTTAACAACGAGGAGGGCTGGATTAACGATAGATGGTTTGTTGCCTTACTGCCTGGCTTGCAGCGTTAAACACCGAAGAATTAAGGATCATTAGATGTTGATGATGGATGGTTGTGATTGTCTGGTTCTCCGCCCTCTCTTCCTTTTATAGGGGTAGTAGATAATATTGGCATTTTGGGGGATTTGTTTGCTATATTTAGATCATTCAGTGTATTTCTAGGCATCTAGCAAATATAATTCAAATTTGAACTGCAAGTTGATACATCTTTGATGTATCTATATTTTTTGTATGTTTATGCTATTATCTTATCATTTACATTGGACTAATTAACCTATTAATTAAGTGTCCAGTGCCAGTTTTTCTGTTTCTTTTTGTATTTCAAGGAAATGAGTATTTTAACCTTAAAAAATAGGATGAGAAGTTTTTCACCAAGGGACACCCATGGGGCCTGGCCCCGATACCTGGAGAGGCCAGGAGTCCTTGGCGTCCTACTTACACGGGCGCCTAGCCACTAGGGCAAGCTTCTAGAGCCCTCATCTGTCCGCAAACTTCCCACGAAGATATTCCACCGCCATATTATTTTAAGATCGGAATGGATGTGCACACGACACTATGTGCCCGATGTGCAGCCGATAAATAATCTGCACCATCAGATGCTTTAGGGACCAAAGTACTGATGGCTGGAAGGGAAACGTCGTCTGCATGTCGTTTAAAAATATCGGCTATATAGCAGTGCTCTTTTAAGATTTTCCGGAGTTAGAATCTTTCGGGACTAATAAAGCAGTGACGGAAGGCAGATTTCGGCATGTAGAAAACCGCAAACTGTGAGTCTGCATACCAACACTCGAAGAGAATATATATCAGCTTCTTAAGCTATTTCCACAAGAAAACCGATTCCACTATTCCAAATTAGTGTGACATGTAACACATGCTAGAGTCCATGAAATTAGTGATCATCTCAACAATACTTACCATTATTGCTTCAAACATATTCCCTTCGTTCCGAATTACTTGTTGTGGGTATGGATGTATCTAGATGTATTTTAATTCTAGATACATCCATTTCTGCGACGAGTAATTTGGAGCGGAGGGAGTATATATTTAAGGACGCCGATAACGACCACACGTGTGGGTGTTAAGGATCTACCCACACGTTTTGTGTGGTGTCTAAAAGGATCGGTCCACACGCCTACGTGTGGGCAAAACAAGTAATCCCACATGCCTTTTTTTCCTCGCGGTCCCTCGAGACGAAAAGATCCCCAGGAGTATGCGAAAATGACTGAGATGCTCCAGAAGTAAGTTCAATCAATCATTATCGCACCATATCGGCAACTTTGTTCATTTCCTAATTTCAAGTAATTATTTTTTTGTCTGTCAGGGTTTGGAAAGACTTCACCGCAATTTCTCCGGGACTGCCGACCGAGCTGAAATTTAAACACCCAAAAGTAAGTACTACTACCTAGTTCCGCACATCTCCCATTGATTCTAACAAGTTTCATCAATACAATTCAGCATGCTTGCTTATTAGTTTGATTGCCCTCTATTTCTCGTAAAGTGCTTGTGGCAGGAAGTCAGTAATAATTTATGTGGATACTACGTTTACGAGTTCATCTACAAGGAGACGTCCAAGAATAAGCGGGGCTACTCTGAGAAACAATATGAAGTGCGTAAGCAAAATTATTCACAATTTTTTTATTACCATCATTTGTGTTGAGTTTCATTCATACACATGTATTGACCCTCTTCTTCGATTTAGATCTGGCAAATGCAGGATGATCTCCTACCACAAGATCGCATAAAATCAATTCAAGAGGAAATCGGGGGATTCTTTCTTGACCATGTTATCAATAAATCCGAAGAATACCATGTGGAACTTGACTTTCGATGTTAGGGATTGTAAGAGATCTTATATTGTATATATGTAGCTAGTAGCGTCGGATAGATATACGAAAACTTGTTGTTCGATCAATCTCTCGGAGAAGGAGGAGGTCGATCACTTCTATCTGTATATATATGTTCATGATGATCTTGTGTACTTAATAATTTTCTACATTTGCTTACTAGCTAGCGTGTCGCGAGTTCTCTCTATATGTAAAGTACGTAGCGTCGACCAAGCACGTCGATAAAAGAGGACACTTTTCTCTATTAGCTAGCTAACACAATTAATATATGAAACCCCTACATTAACCCTACAAAACCACCAAAACCCCCAAACTACCCCCCTCCCATTAAAAAAACAAAAAACAAAAACCCCAACCCCTGAACTGCTGGCGCGTGGATGCTTTTTGGTCCCGGTTGGTGTTACCAACCGGGACTAAAGGCCCTACTGCCTGGGCAAGTCGCAGCGGCCACGTGGAGCCCCATCTGTTCCGATTCGTAAGTGAACCGGGACTAAAGGCATTGGGCTTTAGTCCCGGTTTCAGAACTGGGACAAATGGGTCTCTGGAACCGGGACAAATGGGCCTTTTTCTACTAGTGATAGTAGCTAGCGTCGAGTTGAATAAAAAACATTAAATAAAAATGAATCCCTAAATGTAAAAGAATTGAATGATAAACACAAAAAGAAAAGGGAGAAACACAATATGAAACCCCTAAACCCCTCCTTTACAAAAACCCAGCGCCTGAAGCTGTTGACGCGTGGCTGCCTTTTAGTCCCGGTTGGTGTGGCCAACCGGGACTAAAGGTCCTCCTGCCTGGACGCCCCACAACAGCGACGTGGAGCCCCTTTAGTCCCGGTTTGTAACACGACCGGAACTAAAAGTGAAGGCTTTTTTAGTCCCGATTGTTTAGTCCCGGTTGCAGAACCAGGACTAAAGGCCCTTTGAAACCGGGATTGATGCCCTATTTTCTACTAGTGTCACCGGCACCTCACCGCCGTCGCGCCCCGACCCGCCACCTCCTCAGCCGCACAACCATCCTCAGGAGCCCTCTACCCGCCGGATCCATCCACTACCGCATCGCCGTCGGCCATTGGTTTCGTTCCCGCCGTCGCCGGCCCCCTACCGCATCGCCGTCGTCAAGCACGACCACACCTGCTGCCGCCTTGGTACTGAAGTTGAAGCGCTCGTGCAGCTGTTGGAGCGCTCGTGCCCTATATGATGTATATTTTAAGACAGATGTTGGAGTTGGACATTTCTTGTGCCCAGAAAACACCGATTTTGGTGATGTATATTTTACATCAAGCCATTTTTATGTCCTATTTTACATCACCTATTAGAGATGCTCTTATTGATTGAAATAAAACACAGTGTTCTTCTAAAGAAAAAGTAAATTTTGCTCAAAAAAATTATTTAGTATTACCTCATATCAATATATAAGATATTTTTATGTCTTACATTTTTATATTTGATACGGAGGTAATATAATCTAGAAAGGGAAATAATAAATCCCGAGCATATCCATGGCAAATCGAGTGCTTTTATGGTAACTTAGTTGACATGAGGATGTCATGTTTAATTGATAAACATGACGATTTCCTAGGGAAAAAATAAAATAAGGGCGAAATTATCATGCTTACTAACTAAACTTGCCATCTGTCTCAAATATAAATTGCCACAAAAAAACATTTTATTTGCCATGGTCAAATCTCGAACGTTCTGGACTTATCCGCATCCAAAAAGAGTGGTTGTGCTTTTTCCTTTTTCGACTTTTTTCACGGTATTTTTTTCTTTTTGCCGTTCGGCGCCAGTTCCCCTCTTATGTCGCACTTCGCCGCGTCTCTCCGACCTGACCGATGATTTCCTTACCTCCTTTCCCTAAACAAAAAAAAAAAGAAAGACAGAAGATTTCCTTACCTCCGGCCAGATCCGTCCCTTTCGACCGACGGCGGCTCACCGCGCCTGCTTTCCCCGGCCTCACTGCCTCTCGACTTAGCCCCGCCGCGAAGGTCTCGTCCACCGCCGCTGGCGCTGGCATCGTGGCCTGTGGCCTCTACCGCCCGCGTCGTAGACCGGCGCGATTTTCGCCATAGCGCTGGCACTACAATGCGTCGCCGTGTTTGCCCGTCACTACTCCACCGTCAATAAGTCCTTCCGCCTCCTTTTTCTTTCATCTCTGCTGCTCTAGGACCTCGCCGTTCCAAAGCGTACCGGTGCCATTTATCTTTCAGTATCCGGTTGCACATTATTTGACTCGAAACGAAGGCCTGAGTGAGAGGCACATGGAGTAGCATTTCAACCAAAACGAAGCTATATTTCAGGTAAGTTTGCCACCGGTTCAGAGCCATCAAGGTTAATACTTGTTCTTAATCAGTAGTATCTTTTTTAGTTTCAGTTGCTTCTCAACTCCAACTGTTTTTCGATGGCTGTGTTACTGATGTTTGTTTATGCTTGTGACATTTTTTTCATAGTACTGCCAAGTTTTGTTCATGTCAATATTTGGTAATAAGTAGTTTCTGGTAATGCAAATTATGGATATCAGATCTTGGTAGCTGATGAGTTTAATTTGGTGTTCATGGAAGTATTTTGCTGTGTTCACCTTCACTACAAATTTTGTTTATGCTAGTACTTTCTTCAGTCATATCCCTGCTTTGTTCTTCAATGAGTGTTTTGGAGGGCTTGGCGCCCCTTTTTTACCTGTTCATTGAACCATTTTCCCTATGGCAAACATGGATGATCGATATGGTTCAATCGAGCCGGGTGCAGAGCGGAGATGAGGGAAATTGCAAGTTTGCCATAGGGGTATTTTGGCCTTTTCGCTTGGATGATTTCAGCTGAAATACTTAAGAAATGATTTTGGTAAGGAATAGGGCAGGCGATAAGTCAATGTAATATACTTGAGAAATTATTTAGGTAAGGAATAGGGAAGATGATAAGTCAATGAAATATACTAATGTGGGTCAAATTGTGCAAATGCCAAGTAATCTCTACTACTATTAAACAAGCAAACATTATTTTTTCTAAACATACCCCGTCAAGCGTACATGCAATAACACAGAGCAATTAGAGCCTCACGATCAGACCCATTTATTTAGATCTAACCATCAACATACCTACTAATTCTCGCCTAAGTGCATTTAGCAATTTGAAAGGGCGGACGAAAACTCTGCCATCCCCGTCCGCTGATCCACTAATTGATCCGCTCCGCTAATCCCTCCATCGCTTCTTCCCCTTCCGCTCCGCTAATCCCTCCATCACTTTCTCCCCTACCAAAAATCCCTGCCGCTGGCGTCCCCATGGAGGCAGGCACGCAGCCTGTACACGCGTCATCGCCGTCACTCCTCCGGCCGTCCAGGCCCATGCCATGCCTTCTCCCCATGCGGCATCGCCTCCACCAGCCCTCCACGCCCCACTTCCCCTGCCGGAGGTCCCCCCATCTTCTCACTTCCTCGGTCGAGATGCCGCCGCCCAACCACCGCATCTCACCCGCGGGCCTCTTCGGCGCCCCTCACCCGCCGCCCTCCCAGTGCTCCCTCACATCGCTCCCTTCTCGGTGCCCACCAGCCATCCTCCTGGCGCTCACCACTCCACCCCACGAAGACAAAGTCGAGACGGCAGCAGGCGCCCGCATCGCTAGCTCGCCGCACTTTGCTGGCCAACAACCGCCGCGGGCGTTCCCTGATCCCTTCGCGCAGCAACAGCAACGGGCGCCCCAGTCCCCTCCATGCGTCCGTGCACTCCGCCTGGGAGTTGCTCTGTTGCCAGGTACGATGGTCCATGCCGGCGGCCGTGACACATGATGCTCTGTGGTTAGGAACGAATTACTTTGCATGAACTGCTTAGCTCGTGAGTTATGCATCAGCCGCTTAGAGCAAGTCAATGTGCATATTAATTCATCTCAAGCTATTGCGGATCGTTCTTCAGTAAAATAAATCTGCACTATATCTCACTTCAATTTCATTGGTGTGGCACAAATATTCATTTTAGGAGATTCAAGACTTCTATTTCATAAGATATTCAATGGATATTTTGTGAAACTATTTCTACCTTGGTTATTGTCCAGAAGAAACAAACTCATGTGAGTGATATTCAGTAGCCTTATAGTAGATATTTGTGAGTGAGTTGGCTTGCATCGCTAATGTTAATTGTGGCTTTCGCAGGTTCAGGAAGAGCTATTTTGTGCACATAAGTTGCTATTGGCAGTGGACAGATTGTCTATGCAGAGAGCTTAGAGAAAAAAGTGAGTCATTCAATTTTATGTGATGGGAATGTTCACAAGGCATCTTAAATTTTGGAGAGAAATAAACCCACAAAGAATTCAGAAGTGTGCTTGTTCACAGATTTCTTGCAGTGATTAGTAGTAGATGTTCTGCAAAACAATTATATAGGTTAACTTGTCTATATATTGCTTCACATATGTGTGTTTTAAGGTGAATTCAATACAGATCATGGTAGCTAGAGCAGGTGAATGTTCATGAACAGCATTGCTGCTAGCCACAAGCATCAAGTAATCGTATCAAGATTGCTTTGGTGTTGTGGTCCCATAAACATCAAACGTTTGTATGCTGATTGGTAACAGGCCGATTTAGACTGGATAATCTACTGGTTTTGGGACTGACTTGAACAAGTAAAAATTTATGGGTAATCAAGGTAAATGCTCACCCAAAGGGCAAAAAATTGGTTGTCGTTTTTCTAGCAACCGGACAAAAGGTCCATTTTCAAAGCATTGTTTGAACTTCTCTGAATTCACAGTGGTAAGTTCTGTTCTCATTTCTCTAGCTGTAGAATTACTTAAGGTGGATTGAGAGTTGTTCCTTTCTATTTTGCATGAATTTATATCTGTTGGTTCATTGAATATCTATGAACTGAAATGATTCCCTCTTGTTGATTGGAGGATGGCGCACAGAATGTAACCTCCCAAGTAGACTATCTCCAGCAGAGGAAAACTTCCACCGAATCGACACGAAGCTCCATATCCATGTGGGCGCTCCGGCGGTGGCGACAACTGCGCCAGCGCCAACACGCCATCCCTCAGCCCGCTTTGCTTGATGCCGGACTTGCCGTCCGCGTCGGAGAGGCAGCTGCAGGTCAGGATGCTCCGGGAGATCACCGCGCTTGGGCAAAATGAGCATCACATCCTGGTCTAGCAAGGAGGATCATATGTGTACCAAAACCGGAGAAGAGCGCCGGCAAAGAAGACGAGGTGAAGGAGGAGTTCGAAGCTCGAGCTGCGGCATGGGCAGAGTCCAAGAAGTGTAAACTTGCATCAAGGCACGAACAAAATCTCCACATATTTTCTTCTGAATCTTATGTTGTTTTGGTCATGATGGATCAGATATCAAAGGAAGGAGGTGATGATACAAGAGTGGGAGAATTGCCAGAAATCCAAATTCGAAGCCAAGATGAATGCAGAGCTCAGCATCCATGAACTTGTTGCACTGTCCAGATAAGACTGAAACAAATCTCAGCTGGTTGTAATTGTGCAAATTTTATTTCAGGTGCAGGCCTAGAAGGCGCGGGCGAAGAACAGCTTCACCAAGAGGCTGCCCACATTGAGGCACAAGTTGGAGGGGAAGCAAGCGAGAGTCGAGGCGGAACCAGCGGGCAGTCTGGGTGGCGTGATAGGTAGAGCGCATCCGGAAGACCGGACGCGTGCCGTCCTGGTTCCAGTGCTGCAACTGGTTCCTGTGCTGAAAACCAAACAAAATTCAGATTGCGTCTGAAATGCAATCTCACTGAAGAAGCTTGAAGGTCTCATTGCAAGCCTGTGGAACAAGATGCACATGAAATTATTTGAATCAGTGCGCTGTAGGTGTTGGTTTGCTGTGTAGTCTGTACAATGTGACCTGAGCTACAGTAGCATGTTACCATTGATAACATGAGGTAATGCTAATGGTCTACTGGCTAATGTAGTGAGAACTTGAAATCATCTTTTCTTTAAACTTAGTGGTAATTGTAGAAAAATAAAAAATATGGCATTTTATCGAGGAAAGATATATATTTGTTGCTCAGTTCCAGGATGGAATCTGGCTTGCTTGTTCCTTTGCCATAAGTCGTTTTTGTTTGCGACTGAATTTAGCTCATGCCAGCTCAAAATGAAAGAAAAAAGACTAGCTAACTTGCTGCTTTGCCATAAGCCGTCTTATATTGTGAAAAATATACTACTATTTTTTATCTTCACATTTATGGGCAACTATTTTTTGGTCTTATTATTTTATCTCACTACTTTCCGGTTGCTTTCAAGCTTTTCTTGAAGAACAAATATTAAATTGTGAATTCATTTGAAACCCTGCCATCTTATAATGGAGAATCTATAAGAGAGTATTCAAGCATGTCTCTTTTCACACTTACATTATAAGAGTCTTTGGAATTGTATATCTATTCTATCCGAGCGGAAATAGAGATGGATGTTGCTGATGTATTGAATCTCGGTACATTGCAGGAGATCTCATCGAGATTTAATCTCGCAGAGTTTATTGAATGTATAGGAATCATTGCATATGTTGATTGAAAATTTATACTTTAACATATTCACATTTTGAACTCTAATAAGACGTGCATTGCACGTGCATGCTTACTAGTACAGGGAAAATAATCAAATTCCCTCCTCCCGAATGCAAATGTAATTGTTTTTTTATCTTTTATATTTCACATAAACGGTTTGTCTACGCCAAACAAACTGATATGAGAATACAAAGCAAACAAGAAATAAATCAGCAACTATACTGTTCCGAAATGTATAAAGCAGAACACAAATCAGCAAGCCGCGGCTTCCTGCGCTAATCATTCAGTTTTGACACAACTCTTATTCCCCGTTTTTACCACAGCAGAAATAAGTAGAGTAAGAAATCAGAGTGGTTGTTTTTTATGGCTCCAGCTTTGGAATTTGTCCATTGTTTTATTTTATTTTACGTAATAAAAAGTTCATCTACATCAAACAAATTGATTTAAGAATTCGAAGCAAGAAAGTTCAAAAGAACACAATATACATACTGTTCGTTACGTATGTAAAAAGTCAACACCAAATCAACACCATTCAGATTCGCCACAACTCTTATTCCCTGTTTGTTGGACAGCCAAAGAGTAAAAGGAGTGCCTTACTTGCAGTGAGGTTCAGAATCAATTGGCAGGACATGCTAGGAGGGTTTGCTCATTCAGAAATCAAGAAAGCAGCATCAGCTTCTGTGCTTCCATTTCATCCAACAACTCCTTTGGCACTTGGCTGTTATTCTTAAGCTTGAGCCCAACCAGGTTGGGGCGGACCTTGCGAACAATATCCCATCTGACCACAGGCCATTTCGCAGCGCCATCTAGCTCCATAGTCTGGAGGCATCGAAGGATAGGCCCGGTAAACAAGCATGAGGGGATACCATCACCTTCCAGCTTCAAGTGCCCAAGGAGATGCATGTTAGTGAGAGCACCCTCCAGTGCAGACCCATTGTTAGCAGCGTTGAACCCGTGCAGCTCCAGTGACTGAAGCTTGGCCATCTTGTCCAGCGGAGACCTTCCTTGGTCCCATTTCCCTTCACCGGCCACCACACCGTGCAGAGTCTGTAGCTCAGCCAGTTCGTTCACAAGTGATGTTGGGAGTGTGAGCTTCTCTGCAAGCACATGCCGGAGCGTTTTGATCTTCCAGAAATGCGGGTGAATCTCCACGACAGCGGTCTTGCTTATGTCGAGCGTCTGCAGATTGAGTAGCCTTCTAATGCTGCGAGGGAGCTTCTTCAGACCAGGGCATTCAACACGTAGGTACCGCAGGTGAATCATGTCACCAATCTCATCGGGCAACTCCTGGAGTTTCAAACCCTGTACAGAGATTAAGCGAAGGAACTTGGACCAGCACAGAAACTTGAGATCATGGCTCTTCAGGTTGCTGCCTCCTGCTACCTCCTCTGTGACGGGACTGGAGACTACACAGGCGAGCCTGGGCCCGCATGGGAACTCACGTCGTTCCTTCTTACTCTGATCGGACTTGTCACTGCTTTGGCTATTACCTGCTGCAACGCGGCATATGAAGGACCGCAGCTTGGGGAACTTATTGCTGAATGTGGTGTAGGTCCCGCTGTCATCCTGAATTGAGAGGCGGCGCACCGATGCTGGCGCAAGGATGTCATTTCTGTCACTAACCTCAATGAAGCTCGCCTCTCGAGCTTCTGATTGCAGGAACCTTACGAGGCGGCTGTGAACAGTGACCGTCTTGATTCCACCATGTGCGTTCTGGCTTTCCAACTCAACCAGGCATCTCGAGACCAACTCCTTGAGGTAGCTGTGTCCCAACTCCTCTAGAGTCCTGCCCTTACGTGGCTTGATGAAGCCCTCAGCCGTCCACATCCGCACGATATGACCAGCAGAAAGGGAGACATTCATGGGGTAAGCGGCCAAGTAGAGGAAGCATGACTTGAGATCTTGAGGGAGGTCATCAAAGCTCGCCGACAAGATCCTCTCGATCACCATTCTGTTGGACAGCTTTGTTTCCCTTGCGGTGGTCATCTGCTGCTGAAAGGTCTTCCACTCACCTGGGTTCTCCTTCAACAACAAAAGCCCTGTTATTGGGTTGTCTTGACCATCTTCTGCCTCCTCCATTCCAGGTCTGAGCTCCTGGAGCACTGCATCCCACTCAACGGGCTTCTCCTTGTATCGTAAGAGTCCAGCGAGAACCACTATACCCAAAGGGTGGCCTTGTGTTACATCAAACACATCTTCTTCATATGTCTTCTCCTTGGTATTCTTGTTGTCCTTGGTGTACTTGCTGCCCTTGTTGTCCTTGGTGTCCTTGTTGTGCTTTCCCTGTTCGGCAAAGACCCTCGAACGGAACAGTTCTCCACTTGTATCTTCATCCAAATGGCTCAGCCTGTGGATACTCTTGCTCTCATAACCTTCCTGGTTCAAGGTAGCAGCATGCCACGCGACTTCCTCACATTCAGGTTCCAGTATGAGCACCACCCTACTGCCTATTTTGTTGTCTGGCAAGCTTGCCCGCACACAATTCAGGATAGTCTTGGAGGAAATGCCACCGAGAACTACCAGGTAGCTCTTATCAGTGAGGAGACCATAGAGCTTATCAACAATATCGATGCCGTTATCCTGAGGAGTTTCATTATGTTTGTGGATGCGTTTGTATGCTCTCTTGTATACTTCTTCTAGGAGATCTTCCATGCTGGAATCCGGTGGCATGTTGTACCACACGAAAACTTCAAAATTCCTCATCAAGTCCTTGTAGATTTGCATTGTTAGTGTCCTTTTTCCAATACCACTCTCCCCTAACATGGAGATGAACATTTGCTCGCGATGCTCTTCATGAAGCAGCAGTTCACGTACAGTCTTTGCATCTTGCTCACGCCCCACAACTTTCTTTAGGCCATCCCTGTAAACAGTGTGGTTCATAGATGAGATAAACTACAATGGTATTTCAATATTTTTGAAAAACCAGCTTAAACTGTATATGTGTGATTTCAAGATTGTGCACCTTTCTTTTTCAATGCATGACGAAATGTATTCCTCACATAATTATTCATCCTACTTGCTAACCTTGGCGAATTATAGTTTTTTTATAGTTTCATGTGATCCTGTAATGAATGATACTCCCTCCGATCCAAATATAAGTGTTGTGGTTATAGTACATTGGGAGTAGTTTATTTCTTGTGTGAATAGTGCAACTTTTGTTGCTTAATTTGAGCACCCGTTCGAATCATGAACATAGAGCAGAAATATGGATGCCACTGGAACAGAATAAACATTTCCTTCATACTATGTGGATGGATTAATAAGCATCCTTTCTTCAAAACGCATGTTCATTAATTAGTCGGTAAGAGTTTTTTAGACATCACAAAAGATTCTTTTTTATCTTAGTTGTGTAATGAGCCAAACATTCCGCCAATGGTAGGCAAGCTTGGAGGAGTTCCCTTTCGATTTGTTCATTTTCACATAATTTTTATCTACTTCTTTCATGATATAATTAAGATCCTGTTGGTACAATTGAAAATAAAGCATAAATGAATTCAAATTTGTGGACTTGCCATATCATTTTTTGTGTGGAAAGGAGGGCATACCCAGCCTCTACATCGATTGATGCAAGTAGTTGTTTCACTTCAAAATCTATAGGCAGATAAAAAAATAAGATGACTACATGATTATTATTAAAATGACCACATGAAATAAATATAATGCATTTTCACCCATAGCACCACCACTGTTAGAGTGTGGGAAGGAGAGACCATTACCTTGACACCAACATTTTTTTGCGGGTAGACACCAACATGAAGACACACGAAGTGACCGCTTAGATCTGAAGGACCCAAGATATCTCACACACTGCCTCCTATACCAACACCAACAGCCAAGAAAACCTCTGTTTCGATGGGAGATATGGAGGAAATTTGTTCACTTCTGCTATCATTGCTGACGGAGCTGAAGCCATTGACAACCAGAGACCTAACTAAGATACCTAGACTACTGAATGCACGGGGACCAAGGTCCCATGGTTCCCTACCTTCCCTCTACTGTCGGAGCAGCCGGCAGAGGTGAGGGAACCCCGATGATGCCGAAGTTCGGGGCGCCTACTCCCTCCTCTCGTTGATTCGTTTTTGGTGGCTAGGGTTTGCTAAAGAAAATGACATTAATTTTAGTATTCCTTGTGTTCATATAGGAGGAAGTACCTTAGGAGTTTTGGTAATATAAATGAAATAGCATTAAGTAAGTACAAAGGTTCACTATGTTCTAACTCACTTATGTTGGCTAGTTGCTTCGGTATTTCTGTATTTCACATAGAGTAAACAGATTAAGAAAGGTAAGTTATTTGGGTAAGTTTGGGCGACATACCACGGTGCAAGGGCTGTGGTGGAAGACGTCCATATTCCTGATGGAGAATGGTCGATCTTGTATTCCTTTTGGTTCTCTGAGATTTGATCTAGTCTGGTCTTGATTCTGTTGATTTGACCAGACAGACCATGTCGAACGGTGATCTGGGTCCTGCAGCTAGTCATGTATCTAAGCACCAGCTTCCAACCTCCATAATTCTGGTTCGCTAGGTCCACCTTTAATTGACCAGAAATTTCAGGCATGAGCCACAACATGCAGTGCGCAGACGTTCACATCGCATGGGTTACATAAGAACTTTATGAATTTTGTAGAGTAGATGTTCTATGCTCTATCTGATTCTAGGCTAGCCATACTATTAAGCGGGGCAGGTGCATGCAAATTTGTTATTAGGGAGGGTATGCAATGAGTGGAGGGAATGCTATTGGAACATACGGAGTACAAGTTATTCCATTTATGTACTATCTCGGATCAAAATGCCCTTCTTCCACCAGCAGCCTTCCTGTTGACTCGAGCCATTCTGGTTACAACATTTCAGCTCTCACGTCTATTTTAATGTTTCTAGAATGCTATACATCTAAACAGTTGATCTTCACCACTTCTATTTTCTCTCAACACGCACATATGCTACCTCATTAATTAACTACCCCCCCCCCCCCCCGGGCGCGTTTTCTATACTTCACTCTACTATCTATTTTTCCTATCCATGTAACCGATCCACATCAAATAAGTAATGCATGTTTGCGACATCATCACATTATTGCAATTTCATCACAGTTCATTTTTACTATGTATGCCTATTTTTTCATGTCCATGCATCAACATGCCATCACATCATAATTAATCCTCACATCCTATACCGTTTTCTCCTATCCATGCAACTCATCCACATCAATAGACATGTATGTTTGCTATGTCATCAGCATGCCATATCATCATACTAAATCCTCATAATTATCCATGTTATCAGCCTACCAAATTTAGAATTTGTTCCCATCGCAATATGTGCGTTATCTTCTAATTTTATATGTTGTTAGTTTTATATGTTTCGTAGAACTTCCACATTTTTCTTCACGATCATCCCCTCGCACGGTTTACTCCACTCTTTAACTAGGTTCAGTTTTTTACTTACACTTCAGGGTATAAAATTTATTAAGACCTACACATTCTGTGAAATCACAAAAAGAAACATATTTGTGAAGATAGTTCCTGACAATTTGTGCAGCTGCCCATGTCCCAACTATAAACTTAGAGTTTCATTCAGCTTTTATTTCATACAAATTCCCGCTGCGTGACAATGTCTAGTTGTTAAATGTAGAGTTGTTAACTGCATGCCATATCTTAATTTCTTTTGGAATAATTAAACATGTTCTGAATATGGTGACAAGGCACCAGCACCACTCAATTGTATTTTTTCAAGAACAAGCCAGTAGTGAAAACAAGAACAGGCTCCTATTTCACCACGAGGTAAATTTGAAAGAAAAAAACACCCCACTCCTCCCCAATGTATGCCTCTTTCTGCTTAGCCATTCTCCAAAACCTTGAGCTCTTCCTTGGCCAACACCACCACCCTCTCGGCCAGCATGAATTTCCCATTGAAGGCTCTCAAGTTGCGTTCCAACCATAATTCGCAAAGCCCCAGGATGAAGATTATTGCCAACCCTCTAGCTGTCGTCTTAAAAAGTCCCTTATCTGACGAGCACCACCAATCTTGCATTGTGACGTTTGCGTATGGGGTCAGGTGGTGAAGTCCAAAAGCATGAAGGAAAAGGATCCAAAAGTGCCTCGCAAAGGAACATTGAACCATGATATGATCATCTAATTTGGGTCCTTGTCGCAGAATGTGCAAACATGCCGATGTTGCATCCCTTGCCTCACCAGCCGATCTGTCGTCCAACAGCGGTTCTTCATCACCAACCAAGTGAATAATTGTTCCTTAAGAGGGGCATCATTTTTCCAAAGATTTCCTAATCGGCATATGCTCCGTGTCGAAGAAGTAAACCTAATAGGCATAACTTGTCGAATAAATTCTAGTCATCGAGAGTCTCCACGAAGAAATCATGTGCCAAAGGTCCATCAATTCATTTATTGCATACATTGAAAGAGTGCCTCGAATATCATAAGCCCATCTTCCTTCCATAAGAGCATCCTCCACCGTCCTCTTTTTCCTCCTCGCGCCTTGACAAATGGATAAAGGTTGGGACCAAGGTCCATTGCGCTTTGGGCACTAATCCATTTGTCATTCCATCCCCCTGACAACCGTACACTTGGTTGCATCAAGGAATAATTCTGAAGTCTCCACTAAGATATCTAGGGATAATCTAGACCAAGCTTTGATCGGTCCAGTCCTTTGGAGTTATAGTCAGTGCATCTACAACCATGTTGCAGTCTACTCATGAAGGTGGTTTTGGGTTTGGGTGGAAACCATTGCTCTCCCCTATGTAAGGGTCTGCAATGTGGGTGTCTGGGCTCTGTTTAGTGCACTTTGACCATGTGCAAGCTAAGTTCTCTTGTTGACCCAAACGTAGGAATCAACCTCCTCTAAGGGATGTTCATGTTAGCAGTGATTTCTGGTTGACTGCAGTTCTTCGATGTCATTCGAGGTTAACGTCGCCTTACATAGTGCAGATGCCTGCTCATTTGAGGATGATGTTTTCAAGGCCAAGAGGACGTACAATGGTTGTCTTCCAGGAACATTGCATTTTGGCGACATCGACGGCTCTTGGTGTAGTGACGTGACACCGGTGGTGGGATGTCGTTTGACAACTGTTGCGACTCTCCTAGTTATGCATGGTGTAGAGTGAGTGCTGTGAAAATGTGTGCCTTATCTCTGCATAGTCTCGACCTCGAGATTCCTTTCAGCTAATCCAACATTACTCCTTCCTGCCCTTAGCAGCCACTCTGGTAGTGGTGATAGGTATTATGCATGCTTGTATGTGTCGCTAGCCATCTCTCTCTCTCTCCAAAATAGGACCCCGACCCCCTGGTAACCCTCCTCCCACGCGACATCAGGGAAACCCTAGCATCGGCGCCCCATCCTCCCCTCCACCTTTGCTGTCACCGTTGGCCTTCACCATGACGGCGACAACCTGACAACGCAGTTCTTGCGAGTGACCCCTCTCACATGGCGCGGTGGGCACCAGCCCCTATTGCGAGCGGCGGTGGTCAAGGTGGCCGGGGAGGTGGATCCAGTGGTGGGCGCGCGCTTGTGCGACATGGTGGCGACAAGACATACTATATCATGTGGATCTGACAGGATGGACCAGGCATTAGCCTGATCAATTGGGAGGTTGCGCAAGGCACAATGCTCCTCGCCCTTCGCAGAGATGGCATCTGAGCGGTGCATCTGGTGGCGGCGACTGCTAAGCGCCATCATGGTGTGCACAACAATCATCAAGAAGATAGTGTGCGGCAATGATCAGAAGCAATGCGATGCATCTTCCATTCCAACGACTTTTCCATTGACCAGCTACTCCCTCCGTCCCATAATATAGGACGTTTTTGTAGTTTAAATTGAACTGCGAAAACGTCTTACATTATGGGACAAAGTAGTAGTTTTTAGTGGACGGCGACTGTGGCTGTTGTCTTCTCTCCATGTGGGAACCTTTTTTTTTTTGCGAGGAACCCTTATCTAGCCTTCTAACTTGAGCTGACATCGAACTCCGAAGGTGAATGGTCCAAGCCTCGTAGCCAAAAATTATCAACTAGATAGGCCATTTCTTTCTCTTTTTGATATTGGCGTGAAGCATGTCTTATTAGATGGTATTGAGTTTTTGTTTTTCTAATGTAAGCTGACTAGCATTGTTCTCCAAACCAAATGATATATAATGGCTAGGTGCATCCATGGATCGATGAAGAGGCCGCTGGTTTATTATCTTCTTTTCTGAAGGAAAAAATATATGGCTGGTTGCGTTGAAGGCTGCACGGCTGCTGGTATAATGGTTGGATCAACAATTCAACATGCCAGGTATGTTTGCTGTTCAGTTGTTCTACGTTTATAAAAGATTCACAGGAGAATGTAGCACTAAAACTTGTCGATAGGTGATTATCCTCAAAATGATTAGAGACAATGCATAAAAGAGGGGGGGGGGGGGGGGGGGGGGTCGTAACTGATTGACACGCCGAGTTGTAAATCGATTGACTGGCAGATCGAATTGTAATTCGATTGACATGTGGAGACGTAAATCTCAAAGAAATCAACCCCACTGCAATCTTGCTCTCAGCTATTACTGTTCTTCTGCCGCAACGCTCCTTATCGGGTTCTATCAACTAAATAGCATAAAACTACCACAATTCGGGCTAGGGTTCTTAAAAACTACCATTTTTCTAAAACGTTCCTAAAACTTACAACAAAGTTGGTTTTGATTAAAAAAACAACCATGTTAAAGTGATGACTGTGTTGATTAATTTTAAGCATGATTATGACATGTCGGGTCCACTCATGACGTAACATAAAAATCAACAACATTATCTTCGATCGTTATGTTGGCTGTTATGACAGACGGAGGAGCCCACATGTCAGGTGGCAAATATTTTTTTTAAAGAAATTGGGTCCTTCCAAATATTTTTTTTAAGAATAGTTCGGTCCCTACAAATATTTTCAAATAGCAATAGGGTCCCTGCAAAATCCCGGCCAGTGCTGGTCATCCCCAAAGCCAGCGACTAGAAGGAGGCACGATGTTAAGACACCATGGCTGCAGCGACAACGGCGTGTTGTGTGCCGGCGAGCAAGCTCTGGAGGTCATCGTTAGGGGAGTGGGCGAGCACGTCGGGAGGAGGATAGGTAGTGGAGCCGGTGGCGGCGGGTTGCAAAGCTGGGGCAGCCCTAGCGACTTGCCACTGTTCGGAGCTAGTGCAATGCCACCACCAGGCACCGGCCCTTGCTTATGCCGATGAGGGCATACCCTAAGCTGCAGGAGCACAAGCGGGTAACGGTGGCCACTAGCGATGGTGTTCTTGGCGAGGTGGCCTCCATCTTCCGCCTCATGACCCCAATTGTTGGCGTGGGGATCCTTTATCTATGGCCTCTCCTGTTGATGGTGTTTCTTCGCCGCCTCAGTGAGCTCTCCCTCGCCGGCGGCTCCTTCACGCTCAGCTTCACCACCATCATCGGCTACTCCGTGCTCTCTGGCCTCACCGGCAGGATGGAACCCCTCTCTGGCCAGGCGTTCGGTGTTGGCCGAACAGACCTCCTTCGTACGGCACTCCAATTTTGTCATAATCATTCAGTCATTAGTGGATTTTTAATCAAAAATTAACTTTGTGGTATGTTTTATGAACGCTTCGAAAAGCAGTGGTCTTTGAAAACCATAATTCAATTTGGTAGTATTATGCAATTTACTCCAGTTGTACCACTCAGTTCCTGGTTTACCCCAACTTTGTGTCTGAGTTTTAGCCCCTCCAGTGGCGCGAGGCGTAGGAGGGAGGTCGGGGTGAGCCCCACGAGGCAAGAGGCAGCACCCAGGGAGGTGTAACACCATAACGCGGCGTCCGTAGGATGCGATGATTGTTGGAACAAACCCGGATAGCTCCCTCTCTCGCACTCGCTTGGATGAAGGTGAAAAGGAGAATATTTTTTTTTTGGCGACATACGCCACGGCGCACAAACGGCGCCTCGCCGCGCAAACAACGTTTCTCTTTTTTGAGCTCAAACTTGGTTCGGCAATACCGTCACCCACAACCAGTACACACAGTGGGCTTTTTATACTGAGCTAGCTCCGGTGCATACACGCAAGCCAGCCACAATACTCGGCCCACAACGCCCACACACGTACTAATCGCTGACTACATGCAGCACGTCCGCCGATAGTGTTGTCTCAAAATAAAAAAACATCCGCCGATAGTTTAGCTCCCTGAACAAACTCATGCACGCACTAGCTACCGGCACACTCGCCAATGGCCCCTGCCCTACGCGCCAGACTCGAGTGCACACACACCCACGCCTCCGTCCGACGGCACCGTGCGCCTTCGCGCCCGCTGCGACGTGCCGTCTACTCGCCATGGTTGCCGTATCGCAACAGCAGGACTGGTCGGCAGACCACACGGCGCTGGATATGCTAGCAGCAGTGAGGTTCCTAAAAAAAGAAACCATCCGGAACTAGCCCTTGAAGATATATTTTTATAAAAGGTATTCTCTAAGCACCCGGGTCATCTCTGGACTGAAAACCGGGTGGGCTCAGTGGCGATGTCAGGATCAAAACGTTGTGATGTCAATTTTTTCTAATTAATTTTCTTTGTACCCGCAAAAAAAGTTTTTCTTAGATAAGTTTGTATCCCTTTATTATCCCGTTGATGTTACATTATGAGCCAATGAAAACACAATACTTCATTACTTATATAAATATTTATGGCAGCAATCTTTTGTGATCATGCATATTTTGATACATATATGCATAACATATTGGAATAAATTTCAGTATGAGACAATGATAGGAAGAGAAAAAAACATAGCAATACAAAAGACAGAACTTACGAATAGAAGGGGAAGGGCAGATGGCCTCATTCTGGCTTTGGAGCCGATGACAGAGAAGGCAAGAAGGAGAAAATCAAGGGATTTCTGCGATGCATTACATCAGGGAAGATATGTAGGACTTTCTATTCCTGTATGACCTAGTCCATTGTTTTTTTAGAAGATTCTAGCCCATTGTTACACGAATCAGATGATACATGGGCCTGTAGTCAAATTCCAACAGTTTTTTGTTCAGAGGCATGTTGTACCTAGGTCTGTGTCAATTTGTTACGAAATTCCTATGTAGTCAACAATGTTTTAAATAGCGGGCTATGGCATTTAGCGGCAACCCTTAAAAACAACTATAGCTGGGCTATAGCGGCAAATTGTACATGAAATCATTTAGCAGCAACATCCTCAAACAGCTATAGAGGAGCTATAACGAGGCTATAGCCGGTTATTTAAAACTATGGTAGTCAAATAACTACACAGGCATAACGTGGCTTCACCACTGGGTGGGCTTACTCGCTCTGAGCGAACCAAGCCAGCTGGGTGACACCCTGCTCTCGCAGTGAGGTTCCTCACTAAGGCAAGAAGTACGACAAGGTAGTTTGTGTGGCATGCCGCCGCCGCTGCGAGCCCCGCTGACGGGAGCAGCCAAGATAAGGAGCAGAAGCAGCAGAGACCGTACAAATTTGCCCGAGCTATCTGGCACCGCCGGGAAGGAGAGTACGGCGGTGGGCGGCGCCGCGGCACAAATTGGCGATGGCCTGGTGGGGAAGACGGAGTGGGATTGGTTGCTTCGAGATTCAAGAGTTCAAGTATGTGATGTCTGCGCTCAAATTAACAAAATGGAGTCAACTTTGTACTATTACTGAGCTTAGGTGTCGACTGCAAAGCTATATCTAATCAACTAATATCCATGTTCATCGCCTTTTTTTGTAAGTTCTGAAAATTTTCAGAAGTCTCATTCCGAGGTGAAGCATTGACCATTTAATCTCTAGTGTCCAATAGAGAAAGAGAAATTTGGCATACTTATCAGTTATTCTTGTTTAATCATTAATTAAGGCAAGAAATTTGGCATAAAGACGGACAATATGCAATCTAAATGGGAACCCAGCGCCAATTATTAGCATGCATAAGCG
>NC_057794.1:8322194-8323561 GCF_018294505.1 Triticum aestivum | reverse complement strand
CCTATGGTTGTGGAAGCGTAGTTGCAGGCTCAGGCACCCGACACGCGACTCCTGGGTGTGCCCCCCTCACGGGCGACGCTGCCACCGTGTCACGGAGGGGGGAAACGGCCACGTCAGGCCGACACGGAGGGAATCTTGGGGTGGGTTGGGCCGGGACGGTGTTGGGGGTCTAGCAATGGGCTGGGCTATGACAACCAGGTGAAAAGGTCCACCGGTCAAACCCCGTCCGGTGAAAGTCAAAGGGCTAGACCCAGCGGTCGTCTGTGTCAGGGTTAGACGGGACGGGGTACCTGGGGGGTAGCAATGCCGCCAGGCGTTGCGGTGGGCCCTCCTACGGTTGTGGAAGCATGGTGGCAGGCGCAGACACCCAGCACGCGGCTCCGGGGAGTGCCCCCTCACGGTTGAGGTCCCAGTGCGACGCTCCGGTGCCATTGCTACCCCCAGGGCCCCCGTCCCGCCTAAACCTGTAGCGTTTGACCACGGGATCTAGCCCGTTGACTTTGCACGGACGGGCTTTGAGCAGTGGACCTCTCCACCCGGTTGTGTTAGGTCAGCCCATAGGAACACTTTGGAGCAACATCCGGGCCAGACCCACAGCAAGATCCCCTCCATGTAGACCCGACGCGTCCGTTTCCCCCGTCCAGGTGCCGGCGGCGGCGCCGTCCGTGAGGGGGGGGCACACCCCGGAGACGTGTGCCGGGAGTTTGCACCCGCCACAACACTTCCAGACTTGTGAGAGGCCACCTACGCAAGATTTGGCACCATGCTAGCCCCCGGAGGCCGCTGGCCACAGTCGTAGACACGCGAAGAGCAATCCGCGTAGAGGGAAGTGTTCAGATACTTCTCCATCATGAAAAATTATGAAAAATTACCATCATTCCTATAGCACATGTGCCCACGTCGTGTAAAAAACTCATGATTTTATCGCGCTCCAAGTATTTAAAAATATTCACGCCGCATCGTTACCGCAGAACGTCTACTACCGTGTCATCGCCATCAGTGAGGGGGGGGGCACACCCCGGAGACGCGTGCCGCCTCTTCGGACATGCCACCAGACCATCCCGCATGTATGATGTCCCGGTGCGATGCTCCGGTGGCATTGCTACCCCCAGGGCCCCCGTCCCGCCTAACCCTATAGCGCTTGACCACAGGATCTAGCCCTTTGACTTTGCATGGACGGGCTTTGAGCAGTGGACCTCTCCACCCAGTTGTGTTAGGTCAGCCCATAGGAACACTTTGGAGCAACATCCGGGCCGGACCCACAGCAAGATCCCCTCCGTGTAGACCCTACGCGTCTGTTTCCCCCGTCCAGGTGCCGGCGGCGGCGCCATCCGTGAGGGGGGGCACACCCCGGAGACGTGTGCCGC
>NC_057794.1:8320066-8321657 GCF_018294505.1 Triticum aestivum | reverse complement strand
CAGCCCATAGGAACACTTTGGAGCAACATCCGGGCCGGACCCACAGCAAGATCCCCTCCGTGTAGACCCGACGCGTCCGTTTCCCCCGTCTAGGTGCCGGCGGCGGCGCCGTCCGTGAGGGGGGGGGCACACCCCGGAGACACGTGCCGCCTCTTCGGACATGCCACCACACCACCCTGCATGTATGATGTCCCAGTGCGATGCTCCGGTGGCATTGCTACCCCCAGGGCCCCCGTCCCGCCTAACCCTATAGTGTTTGACCACGGGATCTAGCCCTTTGACTTTGCATGGACGGGCTTTGAGCAGTGGACCTCTTGGTTGTGTTAGGTCAGCCCATAGACGCATGATGGTATTTTTTCATAACTTTTGGTGATGGAGAAGTATCCGAAAAATTCCCCCTACGCGGATTGCCCTTCGCGCGTCTACGGCTGTGGCCGGCGGCCTCCGGGGGCTAGCATGCCGCCAAATCTTGCGTAGGCGGCCTCTCACGAGTATGGAAGTGTTGTGGCGGTTGCAAACGCCCGGCACGCGTGTCCGGGGTGTGCCCCCCTCACGGACGGTGCCGCCGCCGGCACCTGGAGGGCGGAAACGGACGCGTGGGGTCTACACGGAGGGGATCTTGCTGTGGGTCTGGCCCGGATGTTGCTCCAAAGTGTTTCTATGGGCTGACCTAACACAACCGGGTGGGGAGGTCCACTGGTCAAAGCCCGTCCGTGCAAAGTCAAAGGGCTAGATCCCGTGGTCAAACGCTACAGGGTTAGGCGGGACGGGGGCACTGGGGGGTAGCAATGCCACCGGAGCGTCGCACCGGGCCCTCATACATGCAGGGTGGTGTGGTGGCATGTCCGAAGAGGCGGGACGCGTCTCCGGGGCGTGGCCCCCCCTCACGGATGGCGATGACACGGTAGTAGACGTTCTGCGGTAACGATGCGGCGTCAATATTACTAAATACTCGGAGCGCGATAAAATCATGAGTTTTTTTGCACGACGCGGGCACATGTGTTATAGGAACGATGGTATTTTTTCATAATTTTTGGTGATGGAGAAGTATCCGAAAAATTCCCTCTACACGGATTGCCCTTCGTGCGTCTACGGCTGTGGCCGGTGGCCTCCGGGGGCTAGCATGCCGCCAAATCTTGCGTAGGCGGCCTCTCACAAGTCTGGAAGTGTTGTGGCGGTTGCAAACGCCCAGCACGCGTGTCTGGGGTGTGCCCCCCCCTCACGGACGGCGCCGCCGCCGGCACCTGGAGGGGGTAAACGGACGCGTGGGGTCTACACGGAGGGGATCTTGCTGTGGGTATGGCCCGGATGTTGCTCCAAAGTGTTCCTATGGGCTGACCTAACACAACCGGGTGGGGAGGTCCACTGGTCAAAACCCGTCCGTGCAAAGTCAAAGGGCTAGATCCCGTGGTCAAACGCTACAGGGTTAGGCGAGACAGGGGCACTGGGGGGTAGCAATGCCACCGGAGCGTCGCACCGGGCCCTCATACATGCGGGGTGGTGTGGTGGCATGTCCGAAGAGGCGGGACGCGTCTCCGGGGCGTGGCCCCCCCTCACGGACGGCGATGACCGGTAGTAGACGGCTCACCCC
>NC_057794.1:8319164-8320056 GCF_018294505.1 Triticum aestivum | reverse complement strand
CGGACGATGATGACACGGTAGTAGACGGCTCACCCCGGAGACGCGTGCCGCCTCTTCAGACATGCCATCACACCACCCCTCATGTATGAGGGCCCGGTGCGACGCTCTGGTGGCATTGCTACCCCCCACCAGGGCCCCCGTCCCTCCGTGTAGACCTCACGGGCAAGTCAAAGAGCTAGATCCGGCGGTCGTCTATGTCAGGGTTAGAAGGGACGGGGTACCGGAGGGGGTAGCAATGCCACCAGGTGTTGCGGTGGGCCCTACTATGCTTGTGGAAGCATGGTGGCACGCTCAGGCACCTGACACGCGACTCCGGGGTGTGCCCCCCTCACGGGCGTCGCTGCTGCCATGTCTCGGAGCTGGAAAACGACATTCATCATAGAAAGTGGACTATCATGGTGAAACCTTCATACTATTTTTGGGCGAGGTGAGACTATTTTTTACATTGTGCTGAGAGTCACACATATGTCATAACAAAAAAAACGCAAAGTATCTATGCCGAGGGCTTAGCCGTCGGCATAGCAGCGCGCACGGCCACAAATCGGTGACGTGGCAAAGGGCCAGGCCTATGCCGACGGCCAAGCCGTCGGCATAGGTTGACCTTATCCACTGCGGTTCGCCCCCGACCACCCATTCCCCATCTCCCCCTTTTCCTCCCGACCCACACCCGCGCCGCCGCCGGATCCTCTGCTCCGCCCGCCGTTGCCCTTCCTCTCCAGTCGCTGCCGTCGCCCTTCCGTCGCCCTGCTCCGCCGCTGCCCCACACGCGCTCTGGGCCGCCGCCGCCCTTCCTTTGCCACTCGCCGCAGCCTCCCCACCCGTGTTCCCCCCCGCCCTTCCACTCGCTCCGGCCGGCGGCTAGGCTGCACTGGCCCTTCTTTGCCGCTGCTCC
>NC_057794.1:8318255-8319154 GCF_018294505.1 Triticum aestivum | reverse complement strand
ATGTATGAGGGCCCGGTGCGACGCTCTGGTGGCATTGCTACCCCCCACCAGGGCCCCCGTCCCTCCGTGTAGACCTCATGGGCGTGGCTGCCGCCGTGTCCCGAAGGGGGGAAACGGCCACGTCGGGCCGACACGGAGGGTATCTTTGGGTGGGTTGGGCCGGGATGGTGTTGGGGGTGCAGCTATGGGCTGGGCTATGAAAATCAGGTGAAAAGGTCCACCGGTCAGACCCAGTCCGGCGCAAGTCAAAGCAGCTAGATCCGGCGGTCGTCTATGTCAGGGTTAGACGGGACGGGGTACCGAAGGGGGTAGCAATGCCGCCAGGTGTTGCGGTGGGCCCTACTATGCTTGTGGAAGCATGGTGGCACGCTCAGGCACCTGACACGCGACTCCGGGTGTGCCCCCCTCACGGGCGTCGCTGCCGCCATGTCTCAGAGGTGGGCCCTACTATTTTTTACATTGTGCTGAGAGTCACACATATGTCATAACAAAAAAAAACGCAAAGTATCTATGCCGACGGCTTAGCCGTCGGCATAGCAGCGCGCACGGCCACGGATCAGTGACGTGGCAAAGGGCCAGGCCTATGCCGACGGCCAAGCCGTCGGCATAGGTTGACCTTATCCGTTGCGGTTCGCCCCCGACCACCCATTCCCCATCTCCCCCTTTTCCTCCCGACCCACACCCGCGCCGCCGCCGGATCCTCTGCTCCACCCGCCGCTGCCCTTCCTCTCCAGTCGTTGTCGCCGCCGTTCCCTCGCCCTGCTCCGTCGCCGCCCCACACGCGCTCTGGGCCGCCGCCGCCCTTCCTTCGCCACTCACCGCAGCCTCCCCACCCGTGTTCCCCCCCGCCCTTCCACTCACTCCGGCCGGCGGCTAGGCTGTACCGGCTCTCCTCTGCC
>NC_057794.1:8310523-8318014 GCF_018294505.1 Triticum aestivum | reverse complement strand
CTGAGCCGGCCCTCCCCCACAGTGAGCTCCTTCCCTCCCTCTTTGAAGCAATTTTTTTAATTTAGTTAGATGATAGATGGATGGATGCATTATGTATGATGATAGATGGTTATATGGATGAATGCATGCATTATGTATGATGATAGTTAGATGATAGATGATGTGATGATAGTTAGAAATGTGAGAAAGCAAGAAATGCAAAAAAAATAGATGATAGATGATGATAGATTATGATGTTAATGATGATAGATGATGATGTTGATGATAGATGATAATGCTTTTTTTATGCCTTGATAATTTTTAGATGATGACGATGACAGATTTCCATTTTTTGCGAAAGAGATGATAAATGATGATGATTGTTGGATCATGATAAATGATGATGATTATTATTTTTTTATGCTTCGATGATTGTTACATGATGATAGATGATGACGGCGATGTTCTTAAATTTTGTCACGGTGCAGGTTCTGTGGTGTTCCATCTCGGTGGAGTGATCATCGTAGGAGCTGTTGGACCCCGATTGTCCCTCCACTATTCAACTACTTCCTCTACAGCCGAGGGTGAGCTACAAATAATGTCACTAGATTTCATTCTCAAGTCAAGTGGCGTAACCTAGGCGTCTCCCGTCCGAAAGGGTTGCATCGATAAATATGCATTGAATTGCATATTTATCACCGCAGCTCTTTCGGATTGTCCAGCATTTTCCATGGACAGCCCGAGGATGTGTAGATTGGGTATGTTCTCCATGTTCTACCCCGTTCTGAGACAAGATTTCGGCAGCACCTCCCCATTGTTCTCCGGAGCACATTCTCTCGGCTATTTGCCGAGACGTGTATCTGGAGAACAGTGGGGAGGTGCTGCCGAAATTTTGTCTCGGAATGGGGTAGAATGGAGAACGTACTCAATCTACAGATCCTCGGGTGGGATTAGGACCCATCTTTACCTATTAGAGATGTAGGTGGATTAAACGCGGTAGAAACTGAAAATTTGATGTGATTAATTTAAGTGAATCCTTAATTATGTTGTGTGGGTTGCAAAAAAGCAGAGGATGGCAGATAATCAGTGGATGTACAGTGGTTTTATCCGTCGGAATCGAGTAACATCAGAGTGGATCACGAAAACCGATGTGTATTTGAAGGAGATATTCCGTCGTCCAATGAGAATTATCCCACCATGCCCCTGTGCTAGATGTGCCAGACGTCACCGTAGAAATCAGACGGACATGAGTGAGCATCTTCGCACGCACGGATATATGCCAAACTTTGACATGCCGCCGATAAACATAGCCGGGCAGGACCGTGGTAGAGAGGAGGTGATGCGACAACGCATCGATGGATATGAGGACGACGGGGTCAGGGACATGCTAGATGATGTCATTGTTGCAGAAATGGCAAATGCGACACCTTCAGAGAATGAACCGGAGGAGCCTGAGGCAACCGCAAAGGCCTTCTTGGAGGTCTTGGCCTCGTCGAAGAAACCTCTTTATGCGGGTGCGAAAATATCTCAGTTGGATGCCATCTCGCAACTGATTGCAGTCAAGGCTGAGTACGGCTGTAGCCAGAAATGCTTCGAAGCATTCCTGGGAGTATGGTCTAACAGCCTCCCTGAGGGTCATGAACTGCCGAAAAGCATGTACGATACAAAGAAAATCATGAAGGCACTCTCTATGGATTATGAGAAAATAGATGTTTGCCCGAAGAATTGCCTTTTGTTTAGGCACGAGTATGCGGATGACAAGTACTGTAGGAAGTGCGGTTCATCTCGGTACATTGAGGTGGTCGGTGAGGATGGTGAGAAAAAGCAGCTAACCATCCCCGTTAAGGTTCTTCGGTATCTTGATTTTATAAAAAGACTGCAGCGCCTTTTCATCACGAAGGAGTCTGCCAAAATGATGAAGTGGCACAAGGAAGGTATAAGGTACAATCCAAAAAAAATCATACATCCATCGGGAGGGGAAGCATGGAAGTCATTCGATGAAGAATACCCCGAGGAAGCAGCCGAGGCTGGGAATGTCAGAATAGCCATATCAGGTGATGGGTTGAATCCATATGGTATGTCGTCCAATCCATACAGCTGCTGGCCTGTGTTTGTAATTCCGCTTAATCTTCCTCCCGGTGCCCTAATGCAACGGAAGACCATGTTCTTGTCGCTCATCATTCCGGGGCCTGACTACCTGGGGAAGCAATTGGGTGTGTTTATGCAGCCGCTTGTGGATGCTTTGCATCATTCTTGGTACTTTCCGAGGTTGACATACGACCGGGATCTGCAGAGAAAATTCTTGATGAAAGTTTGGTTGCACTATTGCATGCATGACTTTCCCGGCTATGCTCTATTCTGCGGATGGTGTACAAGTGGTAAGATGCCATGCCCAGTGTGCATGCAGGCTCTGCGAATGATTTGGCTGAGTAAGGGTGGCAAGTATGTAGCCTTTGACCTGCATCGACAGTTCCTCCATCCAGACCATCCAGACAGGGAAGACAAGAAGAACTTCACGAAAGGCCGAGTTGTTCATGAAGTAACCGAGATTCCAACATTTTCGGGGGCAGATGTTCTTGCTCAGCTAAAAGCTCTCAAGCCTAAAGTCAAAGGCAAAGGCAAAGCCAAAGCCAAAGGCTTCGAGGGATATGGTGAGACGCACAACTGGACGCACATTACCCCCTTCTCGCAGCTTCCCTATTTCAAGGACCTCAAACTTCCTTACAATATTGATGTGATGCACACCGAAAAGAATGTGGCAGAGTCCCTTTTCCACACGATCCTCAACATTCCTGATAAGACGAAGGATAACGTAAAAGCTAGAGCCGATCAACAGAGAATTTGTGATAGACCACGCCTGAACATGAAGCCTCCCACAGGCGGTCGAAAAAACTGGTTCAAGCCAGATGATGACTTTGTCCTTAAACCACCAGAAAAAAAAGAAGTACTTATCTGGCTGAAACAAATTTTGAAGTTCACCGATGGTTATGCATCGAATATAAGTAAGGGAGTCAATCTTTCAACGGGCAAAGTGACCGGCCTGAAGAGTCATGACTACCATGTATGGATTGAGCGGATAATGCCGGTGATGGTTCGAGGCTATGTCCCCGAGCATGTCTGGCGAGTGCTTGCCGAGCTTAGCCATTTCTTCCGCACGCTCTGTGCTAAAGAAGTAAGTAAAGAGGTGATTGAAAAATTGCATAAGAAGGCACCGGAGTTGATAGTCAAGCTAGAGAAGATCTTTCCGCCAGGCTTCTTTACTCCGATGACACATCTCATTCCGCACCTCGCGAATGAGGTATTGTTGGGGGGCCCTGTGCAAAATCGCTGGCAGTACGGCCCTGAGAGGCAGAACAAGCATCTCCGACGGAAATGTGGAAACAAAGCTAAGATTGAAGCTTCCATAGCTGAGGCAGTTATCCTAGAGGAGGTGTCAGACCTCAGGACATCATATTATCCAGACCACGTTCCCCATCTGCATAACAAGATGCCTCGATACAATATAGAAGAGCCCAAGTATCAACCCAGGCTCGATCTATTCAACGCGCAAGGTGGGAGGGCTGGGGCCTCGAAATCTTATAACATGCCACGACAAGAGTGGGAGGACCTCATGTTCTATATCTTGCACAACATCAAGGAAGTTGAGGAAGTGTGGATGAGGTAATACCACTACACCATTCCTTTATGTCTTCCACATCATCATGTTTCATGTTCACTTAGTCCCGGTCTAACACCGCTTATCTTTTTTTAGTGATTTCGTTCAAGAGGAATGGATGTGAGTGAATCCTCCTACTGAGGCGGAGGCACTTACTCTTCTCCATCATGGAAACCCTGGACGTAAAAATTTTGTTGCTTGGTTCATGGAGAAAGTAATTTTCCACACTCCCCTATTAAATACCTACTTCAACATTTATTAGTTAACCGAACTAATGCACGCAACAATTTTCATTATACTTGTAGGGAAAAGATCCGAACATATCTATGGATGATGAATTGAGATGGGTTTCCGTGGGTTTTGACCCTGCCGTCGTGACATGTAAAAAGTATGATGTGAATGGGTATCGCTTCCATACAGAGGAGCACCAAAACAGCCTCCCCGATCCCAAAACTATAAATACAGGAGTGTACACCCCCGGTCAAAATTCAGTAGACTACTACGGAAGGGTACAAAATATATATGAGGTTAAATTCCGCCAGGGGCGTGAGACCCTAAGTCTGCCTGTGTTCAAATGCCGATGGTTCGATCCGCAGGAGGGGGTAAAACATACGCCTTCCATTGGTTTGGTCGAAGTTAAACCATCAACCGTCTATGCCGGAGCCGATCTCTTCATTGCGGCTACCCAAGCTACACAAGTATATTATCTGCCTTACCCATGCCAGAAAGTGTATCTAAAGGGTTGGGAAGTTGTGTTCAAGGTGTCGCCACATGGTAAGCTACCAGACCCGAATGAAGACGATTACTACAACATTAACCCTATGACATACGAGGGAGTGTTCTATCATGAGCAACCTGATGATGATGATGATGTGGTTAGAAACGATGACGCTAGACCATTGGGTGATTACATTTTTAATTCTACATAAATATCTAATTCTACATGAATATCTTACATTTTTTGTATACATCAAGAACATCTTAATAAACATATTTAATATTATTTAAATACATGAAATTTTTTAGAATAAAATTATGTCTAGATTTTTCATACATATTGTACATTTTTTATACATCAGGAACATTTTTTATGTACACAGTTAACATTTTCCATATACATGGTTAACATTTTCTCCAATATATGTTTTAATATATAGTTTTGTATACACAATGTACATTTGTCTTATACATTAGGAACATTTTATGTACTCGTTTAACATTTTTGGAGTAAATGATTCACTTTTTGAAATATATTTTTATGTCAACTTTTTCATACAGATTATATATGTTTTGTAAACACCGAAATATTTTTTATACACATTTAATATTTTGAACCGCATTATTAACAGTTGGAAGTATTTATGTAAAGTGTTTTTATGTAACATACATATTTAGAAAATTTAGAAGTGTAAACAAAAGTAAAAAAGGTAAAGAAATAATAATGGCAAAAATAATGTAAACCAAGAGAAAAAACGAGAGCTTTGAGGCATGTGGCCTCCCGTGTGCTCGGCCAGCCCAGTCTGTTTGCTGCTTCACGCGGGAGTGTTTATGTCTCGCCTGAAGGGAGACATAGCTTTGCCCCTTCTGGCCGGCTAGCGCTTCCATGATCCTTTTTTCTAGTGACAATCATGCGCAGTTACCAGTTTACAAAAGTCGAGGTGTGAATTGTAGAACCCCCCGCAAAAAAAAAAAAGAATTGCAGAACCAAAGTTCCTTCACTCATAAAGTTGGACCAACGATCACGTGGATGCCATCAGGCTGTATATATTTGCATGCTACCACTGCATAGCAAGCTGACTCAAACTCTGGGATCAATGCACCCTGCTTTTTTTTTGAGACAATCAATGCACCCTGCTAATTAGTAGTGGCGGAGGTAGAGGGTGGACAGGGTGGGCAACGGCCCACTCTGAGATTGGAAAATGGGCTTTACACCATAGGAAAAAAAGCTAAAAAATAAAAGTATATGTACAATTGCACTGTTGGCCCACCCTGGCCCAGTGGGCTAGGTCCGTACTATTACCTAGATTAACAACTGTATGTATGCAGAGCTCTCATGTGTCGCACCACACGACAAGTACTTATGCATTACAATAAGCTCAGCACATGACTTCACGATCTTCCTGTCTGCCTTGCGAATGACTAGAAATGCATCAATGGATAGTGGGTGATGAGAGAGAGGAAAGAGGGAAGAAAGCGAGGGTGACATTAAAAATAATTGTTGTGTTGGCAAACAGACAAGAGTCTTGTTTTGAGCATTGTTACTCTAATCAAGTTGGTGACTGGGTGTCTCATATAAGTCAACCGAACCATACCCGAGAGTGTTGGGATATCCTTCTCATGTGGGCTGTGAGGAAAATATCATTTAGGTCTTTTAGGCAACCCAAAGTGATGAACCCCACTAGCCATTAGGGTTATGACCTAGGGTCATTTTCAACTTTGCACATGTGAGGATCAGGATACTCTACCCTCTATTCATCAGCCACCACCATGTGTGACGAAAATCAGTTTAGTCTGAATTGAAGAAGACAGAAAACCAGTAGAGAAAGGAAAAGATAGGAAGAAGCAACAGGAGCTCTTCCTGAAGATTGTGGTGGTCTAGATCCAGTACCTTGTCTCTTTCAAGTTCTGATTTCACCATTTTAGGAGTAGAACTGAAAATTTACTCCTCTATAGCTTTTTAGGAGATCGGCTAGAGCTGCTCTAAGGGAGTTAATATCCTAGTTGAGAATTTGTCTGAGATTGTACTGACTTCAGAGTCAAAAACTCTATTTGTCTCCTTGATAAAGGTTCATATTGTGGCAGGTAGTAATCACCCACAGCATATACTGGTCAAAAGGAATTCGGTCCACCTCGACCATAGCCTTCAGCATAGTTTATATATCAGAACGTCGCAAGGCTTGGACCAGCACACTCAGACGCCAGGCTTAGAAATTTGGCACCCATCTAACTTAAACAAGCTTCCCCTACAAACGCAGCTCTTTCTCAATGGCTAAAGCAGCCCCAATGACAGGGTCGAAAATGCTGGCCGTGCAGTATGCATCCTGCGGCGGAGGTGTCGATGATCTCAAGGTATTTTTCTTGTAAGGGTTGGAAACTTGCGTTTCTCGGAGACTGCCCCTCGGGCTCTCGCGACCGCGTCGCCCCCGCGGGCGACCGGCCGCGCCCCGGCTCCTCCTCCGCCAGCTCCCCCTCATTCCCCCCTTCCCGCCGCCATCGCCAGCGTTCGCCGCCGGGCCTTGCCCGGGTGACGCTGGTGGTGGCGGCCCCTGGCCTTTCCCCTCTCGGTTGCTCTCCGGCGCGGGGCGGAGGGCGCCAGGGGGTGTTCCCTAGGCGGCGGCGGTCCGGCGTGGCGGCGGGGCTTCCTGGCGCGGCGCGGGAGATCGGCTGGACGGCGGCGTCGCCGTTGGCGGCGGGGTAGCGTAGCGGCGCGGCCAGGCGGCGCCCGCTCGGCCCAGATCTGGGCCCGCCCCATCTGGGTCTGGGCGGGGCGGGTCGACGGCGTGGCTCCCAGGAGGTGGGGGAGCGGCGATGGGCGTTGGGGTGCTGGCGGTGCTGGCGCTGCCCTGCTGCAGCGTGGTCGGCGGGGCTTAGCGGGCCCGATTCGGGCCTGGCCGGGCCAAGGGTGGCCTGGTATGCCCTGCTGCTGCGTCCGGACGGCGACCACGACGGTGCCGGAGGCTCGAGCCTCCTGCACGACGGCGGAGGAGGTGGTTCCCTCCCGCGCGGCTACGGCGCTGCTGCTCCCGTCGTCCAACGCCTCCTCTCCTCGTTCTCTTGGCCTCGTGGTGGCGATCTTAGTGAGGCGGCGCGGGTGGCGTTGCGACCGCGGTGGCGCATGCTGGTGGGCGGTGAGCTGG
>NC_057794.1:8309193-8310422 GCF_018294505.1 Triticum aestivum | reverse complement strand
AGTTAGGAGAAATCCTTGCCGGATCTTCCGGCTCCGATGCGGTGACGCCTGCGGGTGCCACCATTCCTCCCTGGAGGGTGTCGGCGGTCTTCATTTCCCTCTACCCTCCGTGTGCCGGGGGAAACCCTAGGATTCGTCCGGGCAGCAGTGTCGTCGGCGTAGTTTCCTTCCTGGAGGTGCTGCTTGGTTCACGGAGGATCGGAGCCTAGGATCGTGGTGGGTAGATTTCGGAGGGCGCAGCGGTTGTAGGTCCTTCACGTCTGTCGAGCTGCCGGTGTTGGCATTGTTTCTTTTTCTTTTTCTTTGGCTTGTTGTGCTGCTCGCCCCAGCATGTGCTCTGTATCGGTGTTGGTGCTTTGGAATACAAAGCGGGGGAAACCTTTTTTCGGTAAAACTTGCGTTTCTCGTGTGTATTTACCAATATTGGCATATGATGTGGTTTCTTGAAAAGTATGGCAGAGTAGATCACCTTGCTGGTTGATTGGTTTTTCTTGGACATAAACATTGGCTTTTTGATGAAGTACAAGGATATTGGAGCCCACACATTGCGTACAATTTTTCTCATAAGATCTATATTTCCCTGAAGCTAATACATTAATTTTGGAACCTGTCGAAAGCAGCATGTCCAAGTTCCAGTCCCATCATCGGATAAGAACGAGGTTCTCATAAGAGTAGAAGCGGCCAGTATCAATCCAATCGACTGGAAGACACAACATGGGAAGCTATGGCCTCTTCTACCTCGTATATTGCCTTTGATCCCATGTACGCAATTATCATGTTTTCATTTTCATTTTCTTGAGAATCAAGATGCATGCATATCATCAGTTCATGACTAGACATCTACCGTGAACCCTTTGCTACAGTGACTGATATTGCAGGAGTTCACTACCAGAATCGCCCCCTATGCCGACGGTCAGGGCCGTCGGCATAGCCCTGAGTCCCGTTGGGATAGGCCTATGCCGACGGCCCCCGTCGGCATAGGGCCGTCGGCAACATATGCGTCGGCACAGGCAGGGAGGCCGTCGGCATAGAAAAGCCGTCGGCATATATTATACGCCGACGGGGGCCGTACATCTATGCCGACGGCCCTAGCCGTCGGCAACTATCACGCCTAACGGCGGCCGCCGTCAAGTCTGCCCAACGAACGGTCGCCACATGGCACCACTATGCCGACGGCCTAGCCGTCGGCTTAGTCAAAAACTATGCCGACGGCTCGACCGTCGGCATAG
>NC_057794.1:8266014-8308640 GCF_018294505.1 Triticum aestivum | reverse complement strand
ATAGCCCTGGTCCTAGAGCAGCGGCTGGTCGCCACGTGGCACACCTATGCCGACGGTCGAGCCGTCGGCATAGTTTTTGACTAAGCCGACGGCTAGGCCGTCGGCATAGTGGTGCCACGTGGCGACCGTTCGTTGGGCAGACTTGACGGCGGCCGCCGTTAGGCGTGATAGTTGCCGACGGCTAGGGCCGTCGGCATAGATGTACGGCCCCCGTCGGCGTATAATATATGCCGACGACTTTTCTATGCCAACGGCCTCCCTGCCTATGCCGACGCATATGTTGCCGACGGCCCCCGTCGGCATAGGCCTATCCCGACGGGACTCAGGGCTATGCCGACGGCCCTGGCCGTCGGCATAGGGGGCGATTCTGGTAGTGAAAGTGCCATGCGATAAAATCTTGGACTCCTCTCAAGGGCATTTGCAGGATGTGGTGCACATCATCCAGCCAGAAGGTGTCTCTCACCAGAAGTTCATCCCACTGTCCTGTTGCCGGGTCTATGAGCTCACTCACATATTGGAGGATATTGTTCCTGCGTGGGGTTATGATTGTTCTTGACCACGCCTTGGGATCCATGGATCCGTCTAGATTTTTACTGAAGCTCTGTCCCTAATGCGCCAAATATAACCTTCACGGACTAGTTCCAGCCCTTTCAACATGCTCCTCTAGGCATATGAAATGCCCTCCTTAGTCTCGGCCTCCAGCACATGACAATGGGGGAAGTATCGTGCCTTGAGGATCCGACCACACAAGGTATCCGGGTTTTGTATTAACCTCCAGATTTGCCGTGACAACATTGCCATGTTGAAGATGTACATATCCCGGAATCCCAGCCCTCCCTTAGCTTTTGGCAAGGTTAACTTCTCCCAGCTGATCCAGTGGACCGTATTTTCCTTGTCTTGTTGACTCCACCAGTAGGTGCCAATGAGAGAGCTCAATTCATGACAGAAGGTTTTAGAGAGGTCGAAGCAAGACATGGCAAACGTGGGGATCGCTTGTGCTACTGTCGTCACTAGTGTCTCCTTGCCAATTTTTGCAATAAGTGTCTCCTTCCACCCATAAATATGTCCCGCTATGGCTCCCTTGACATAGGCGAAAGCTTTCCTCCTGGACTTGCCCACATGCACCGGAAACCCCAAATACTTGTCATTCCAGGACTCCTTATGGATTTGGAGGGCATCCTTTACAACCTTCCTCACTGTCACCTCTGTGTTTGGACTGAACATCACAGCAGATTTTTCCAAATTAATGCACTGACCCGATCAACTCTCACACAGGTCTAAAATCTCTCTCAAAGCAAGGGCCTCTTGTTGGTTTGACTTCAGCAGCAGGACGGAGTCGTCCGCAAACAGTAGATGTGAGACTGCCAGCGGATTCTGGCAGATTTTAACCTCACTAATTCTGCCATTCCTCTCGGCATCATGCAGCAGCGCTGACAACCCTTCCGAGCATATCACAAAAAGGTAAGCGGATCGAGGGTCCCCCTGACGGAGGCCCCTTGATGGAATAAATTGCTCTGTTAGCTCCCCGTTCACTCTTATTTGGTATCTCACCGAGGTAACACACTTCATGATGAGCTCAGTCCACACGGTTCCAAACCCAAGGCTTTCAAGCATGGCACGCAAGAAGCTCCACTCGACGCGATCATAAGCCTTGCTCACTGATACGTCTCCAACGTATCTAATTTTTGATTGCTCCATGCTATATTATCTACAGTTTTGGACCATATTGGGCTTTATTTTCCACTTTTATATTACTTTTGGGACTAACCTATTAACCGGAGCCCAGCCCAGAATTGCTGTTTTTTGCCTATTTCAGTGTTTCGAAGAAACGGAATATCAAACGGAGTCCAAACTGAATGAAACCTTCGGGAACGTGATTTTCTCACTGAATAAGATCTAGGAGACTTGGACCCTCCATCAAGAAAGAAAGGAGATGGGAACGAGGGTGGAGGGAGCCCCCCCCTAGCGCGCGCCCCCTGCCTCGTGGGCCCCCCTTTGCTCCACCGACGTACTCCTCCCTCCTATATATACCTATGTACCCCCAAACGATCAGAACAGGAGCCAAAAACCTAATTCCACCGCCGCAACCTTTTGTATCCACGACATCCCATCTTGGGGCCTGTTCCGGAGCTCCGCCGGAGAGGACATCCACCACAGAGGGCTTCTACATCATCATAGCCCCTCTGATGAAGTGTGAGTAGTTTACCTCAGACCTTCGGGTCCATAGTTAGTAGCTAGATGGCTTCTTCTCTCTTTTTGGATCTCAATACAATGTTCTCCCCCTCTCTCGTGGAGATCTATTCGATGTGATCTTCTTTTTGCGGTGTGTTTGTTGAGACCGATGAATTGTGGGTTTATGATCAAGATTATCTATGAACAATATTTGAATCTTCTCTGAATTCTTTTATGTATGATTGGTTATCTTTCCAAGTCTCTTCGAATTATCAGTTTGGTTTGGCCTACTAGATTGGTTTTCCTTGCAATGGGAGAAGTGCTTAGCTTTGGGTTCAATCTTGCGGTGTCCTTTCCCAGTGATAGTAGGGGCAGCAAGGCACGTATTGTATTGTTGCCATCGAGGATAACAAGATGGGGTTTTTACCATATTGCATGAATTTATCCCTCTACATCATGTCATCTTGCTTAAGACGTTACTCTGTTTTCTTGAACTTAATACTCTAGATGCATGCTGGATAGCGGTCGATGAGTGGAGTAATAGTAGTAGATGCAGGCAGGAGTCGGTCTACTTGTCTCGGATGTGATGCCTATATACATGATCATACCTAGATATTCTCATAACTATGCTCAATTTTGTCAATTGCTCAACAGTAATTTGTTCACCCATCGTAGAATACTTATGCTCTTGAGAGAAGCCACTAGTGAAACCTATGGCCCCCGGGTCTATTCTCATCATATCAATCTTCCATCACTTTATTATTGCTTTGCTTTTTTACTTTGCATCTCTATACCAAAAATACCAAAAATATTATCTATCATCTCTATCAGATCTCACTCTCGTAAGTGACCTTGAAGGGATTGACAACCCCTAATCGCGTTGGTTACGTTGAGCTATTTGTTTTGTGTAGGTATGAGGGACTCGCGCGTAGCCTCCTACTGGATTGATACCTTGGTTCTCAAAAACTGAGGGAAATACTTACTCTACTCTGCTGCAACACCCTTTTCTCTTCAAGGAAATCCAACACAGTGCTCAAGAGGTAGCAGGAAGATTTCTGGCGCCGTTGCCGGGGAGTCTACGCAAAAGTCAACATACCAAGTACCCATAACAATCCCTTATCTCCCGCACTATATTATTTGCCATTTGCCTCTCGTTTTCCTCTCCCCCACTTCACCCTTGCCTTTTTATTAGCCCTCTCTTTTCCGTTTGCCTTTTTCTCGCTTGCTTTTTGTTTGCTCGTGTGTTGGATTGCTTGCTTGTCACGATGGCTCAAGATAATACCAAATTATGTGACTTTACCAATACCAACAATAATGATTTACTTAGCACTCCGATTGCTCCTCTTAACAATACTGAATCTTGTGAAATCAATACTGCTTTGTTCAATCTTCTTATGAAAGATCAATTCGCTGGCCTTCCTAGTGAAGATGCCGCTACTCATCTAAATAGCTTCTTTGATTTATGTGATATGCAAAAGAAGAAAGATGTCGATAATGATATTGTTAAATTGAAGCTATTTCCTTTTTCGCTTAGAGATCGTGCTAAAGCTTGGTTTTCGTCTTTGCCTAAAAATAGTATTGATTCTTGGAACAAGTGCAAAGATGCTTTTATCTCTAAGTATTTTCCTCCCGTTAAGATCATCTCTCTTAGAAACGATATTATGAATTTTAAGCAACTTGATCATGAAAATGTTGCACAAGCTTGGGAAAGGATGAAATTAATGATACGTAATTGCCCTACTCATGGTTTGAATTTGTGGATGATTATACAAAAATTTTATGCCGGATTGAATTTTGCTTCTAGAAATCTTTTAGATTCGGCCGCGGGAGGCACTTTCATGGAAATCACTTTAGGAGATGCTACTAAACTCCTAGATAATATTATGGTTAATTATTCTCAATGGCACACTGAAAGATTTACTAATAAAAAAGTGCATGTGATAGAAGAAATCAATGTTTTGAGTGGAAAGATGGATGAACTTATGAAATTATTTGCTACTAAGAGTGTTTCTTCTAATCCTAATGATATGCCTTTGTCTACTTTGACTGAGAATAATAATGAATCTATGGATGTGAATTTTGTTGGTAGGAATAATTTTGGTAACAACGCATATAGAGGGAACTTTAATCCTAGGACTTATCCTAGTAATCCTTCTAATAATTATGGAAATTCCTACAACAACTCTTATGGAAATTATAATAAGATGCCCTCTGAATTTGAGAATAGTGTTAAACAGTTTATGAATTCACAAAAGAATTTCAATGCTTTGCTTGAAGAGAAATTACTTAAAGTTGATGAATTGGCTAGAAACGTTGATAGAATTTCTCTTGATGTTGATTCTTTAAAGCTTAGATCTATTCTTCCTAAGCATGATATCAATGAGTCTCTCAAAGCCATGAGAATTTCCATTGATGAGTGCAAGGAAAGAACCGCTAGGATGCGTGCTACAAAAGATGCCTTTATTAAAGCATGTTCTTCCAATTCCTATGAAAATCAAGATGAAGATATAAAAGTTATTGATGTGTCCCCTATCAAATGTTTGTTTTGCAATATAAATCTTGATGAGATTGAATATGATCCACCTTTACCTAGAAGGCGTTCTAAAAATTCGGAGTTTTTAGATCTTGATGATGAAATTGATAAAAGTGGGATTGAAAAGAATAAAACCCTAGATGTTGCTAAACCCACTATTTTGGATTTCAAGGAATTTAATTTTGAAAGTTGCTCTTTAATTGATTTTATTTCCTTGTTGCAATCCGTGCTAAATTATCCCCATGCTTATAGTCAAAATAAAGCGTTTACTAAACATATCGTTGATGCCTTGATGCAATCTTATGAAGAAAAACTTGAGTTGGAAGTTTCTATCCCTAGAAAACTTTATGATGAGTGGGAACCAACTATTAAAATTAAGATTAAGGATCATGAATTTTATGCTTTATGTGATTTGGGTGCTAGTGTTTCCACTATTCCCAAAACCTTGTGTGATTTGCTAGATTTCCGTGATTTTGATGATTGCTCTCTAAATTTGCATCTTGCGGATTCCACTATTAAGAAACCTATGGGAAGAATTAATGATGTTCTTATTGTTGCAAAGACGAATTATGTGCCCGTAGATTTTATCGTTCTTGATATAGATTGCAATCCTTCTTGTCCTATTATTCTTGGTAGACCTTTCCTTAGAACGATTGGTGCAATTATTGATATGAAGGAAGGGAATATTAGATTCCAATTTCCTTTAAAGAAAGGCATGCAACACTTCCCTAGGAAGAAAATAAAATTACGATATGAATCTATCATGAGAGCTACTTATGGACTGCCTACCAAAGATGGCAATACCTAGATCTATCCTTGCTATTATGCCTAGCTAGGGACGTTAAACGATAGCGCTTGTTGGGAGGCAACCCAATTTTATTTTTTGTTTTTTTGCTTTTGTTTCTGTTTAGGAATAAATAATCCATCTACTTTCTGTTTAGATGTGGTTTTATGTTTTAATTAGTGTTTGTGCCAAGTTAAACCTATAGGATCTTCTTGGATGATAGTTATTTGATCTTGCTGTAATTTCCAGAAACTTTCTGTTCACAAAAACAATTGTTAAAAATCACCACAACGTGATAAAATAGTGATTCCAATTGCTGCTGATCAATAAACAAATTTCATAGGTCTTCCTATTTTGGATGATTTTGTTGAGTTCCAGAAGTTTGCGTTAGTTACAGATTACTATAGACTGTTCTGTTTTTGATAGATTCTGTTTTTCGCGTGTTGTTTTCTTATTTTGATGAGTCTATGGCTAGTAAAATAGTTTACAAACTATAGAGAAGTTGGAATACAGTAGGTTTAACACCAATATAAATAAAGAATTAGTTCATTACAGTACCTTGAAGTGGTCTTTTGTTTTCTTTCGCTAACGGAGCTCACGAGATTTCTGTTGAGTTTTGTGTTGTGAAGTTTTCAAGTTTTGGGTGAAATCTTTTGATGGATTATGGAACAAGGAGTGGCAAGAGCCTAAGCTTGGGGATGCCCATGGCACCCCCAAGATAATCCAAGGACACCAAAAAGTCAAAGCTTGGGGATGCCCCGGAAGGCATCCCCTCTTTCGTCTACTTCCATCAGTAACTTTACTTGGAGCTATATTTTTATTCACCACATGATATGTGTTTTGCTTGGAGCGTCTTGTATGATTTGAGTTTTTACCTTTTAGTCTACCACAATCATCCTTTCTGTACACACCTTTTGAGAGAGCCATATATGAATTGGAATTTGATAGAATTCTCTATGTGCTTCACTTATATCTTTTGAGCTATATAGTTTTGCTCTAGTGCTTCACTTATATCTTTTAGAGCACGGTGGTGGATTTGTTTTAAAGAAACTATTGATCTCTCATGCTTCACATAGATTATTTTGAGAGTCTTAAATAGCATGGTAATTTGCTTAATAATAATAATATGCTTGGTATTCAAGATTTGTAAAACTTTCTTTTGAGTGCGTTGAGTACTAAGATAAGTTTGATGCTTGATAATTGTTTTGAGATATGAAGATGGTGATATTAGAGGCATGCTAGTTGAGTAGTTGTGAATTTGAGAAATACTTGTGTTAAAGTTTGTGATTCCCGTAGCATGCACGTATGGTGAACCGTTATGTGATGAAATCGGAGCATGATTTATTTATTGATTGTCTTCCTTATGAGTGGCGGTCGGGGACGAGAGATGGTCTTTTCCTACCAATCTATCCCCCTAGGAGCATGCGCGTAATACTTTGCTTTGATAACTTCTAGATTTTTTCAATAAGTATATGAGTTCTTTATGACTAATGTTGAGTCCATGGATTATACGCACTTTTCCCATCCTTCCACCATTGCTAGCCTCTCTAATACCGCGCACTTTTCGCCGGTATCATACACCCACCAAATACCTTCCTCAAAACAGCCACCATACCTACCTATCATGGCATTTCCATAGCCATTCCGAGATATATTGCCATGCAACTTTCCACCGTTCCGTTTATTATGACACGCTCCATCATTGTCATATTGCTAGCATGATCATGTAGTTGACATCGTATTTGTGACAAAGCCACCATTCACAATTCTTTCATACATGTCACTCTTGATTCATTGCATATCCCGGTACACCGCCGGAGGCATTCATATAGAGTCATATTTTGTTCTAAGTATCGAGTTGTAAATGTTGAGTTGTAAGAAAAATAAAAGTGTGATGATCATCATTTTTAGAGGATTGTCCCAAGTGAGGAAAAGGATGATGGAGACTATGATTCCCCCACAAGTCGGGATGAGACTCCGGACGAAAAAAAGAGGCCATAAAAAAAGAGAAAAGGCCCAAATAAAAAAATGAGAGAAAAAGAGAGAAGGGACAATGTTACTATCCTTTTACCACACTTGTGCTTCAAAGTAGCACCATGATCTTCATCATAGAGAGTCTCTCATTTTGTCACTTTCATATACTAGTGGGGATTTTTCATTATAGAACTTAGCTTGTATATTCCAATGATGGGCTTCCTCAAAATGCCCTAGGTCTTCGTGAGCAAGCGAGTTGGATGCACACCCACTTAGTTTCTTTTGTTGAGCTTTCATATACTTATAGCTCTAGTGCATCCGTTACATGGCAATCCCTACTCACTCACATTGATATCTATTGATGGGCATCTCCATAGCCCGTTGATATGCCTAGTTTATGTGAGACTATCTTCCCTCCTTTTTGTCTTCTCCACAACCACCATTCTATTCCACATATACTGCTATATCCATGGCTCACGCTCATGTATTGCGTGAAGATTGAAAAAGTTTTGAGAATGTCAAAAGAATGAAACAATTGCTTGGCTTGTCATCAGGGTTGTGCATGATTTAAATACTTTGTGTGGTGAAGATAGAGCATAGCCAGACTATATGATTTTGTAGGGATAACTTTCTTTGGACATGTTATTTTGAGAAGACATAATTGTTTTGTTAGTATGCTTGAAGTATTATTATTTTTATGTCAATATGAACTTTTGTCTTGAATCTTTTGGATCTGAATATTCATACCACAATTAAGAAGAGTTACATTGAAATTATGCCAAGTAGCACTCCGCATCAAAAATTCTCTTTTTATCATTTACCTACTTGAGGACGAGCAGGAATTAAGCTTGGGGATGCCTGATACGTCTCCAACGTATCTATAATTTTTGATTGCTCCATGCTATATTATCTACTGTTTTGGACCATATTGGGCTTTATTTTCTACTTTTATATTACTTTTGGGACTAACCTATTAACCGGAGGCCCAGCCCAGAATTGCTGTTTTTTGCCTATTTTAGTGTTTCGAAGAAATGGAATATCAAACGGAGTCCAAACGGAATGAAACCTTCGGGAACGTGATTTTCTCACCTAATAAGATCCAAGAGACTTGGACCCTCCGTCAAGAAAGAAAGGAGGCGGCCACGAGGGTGGAGGGCGCCCCTCTAGGGCGCGCCCCCTGCCTTGTGGGCCCCCCTTTGCTCCACCGACGTACTCCTTCCTCCTATATATACCTACGTACCCCCAAACGATCAGAACAGGAGCCAAAAACCTAATTCCACCGCCGCAACCTTCTGTATCCACGAGATCCCATCTTGGGGCCTATTCCGGAGCTCCGCTGGAGAGGGCATCCACCACGGAGGGCTTCTACATCATCATAGCCCCTCCAATGAAGTGTGAGTAGTTTACCTCAGACCTTCGGGTCCATAGTTAGTAGCTAGATGGCTTCTTCTCTCTTTTTGGATCTCAATACAATGTTCTCCCCCTCTCTCGTGGAGATCTATTCGATGTAATCTTCCTTTTGCGGTGTGTTTGTTGAGACTGATGAATTGTGGATTTATGATCAAGATTATCTATGAACAATATTTGAATCTTCTCTGAATTCTTTTATGTATGATTGGTTATCTTTCCAAGTCTCTTCGAATTATCAGTTTGGTTTGGCCTACTAGATTGGTTGTCCTTGCAATGGGAGAAGTGCTTAGCTTTGGGTTCAATCTTGCGGTGTCATTCCCAGTGACAGTAGGGGCAGCATGGCACGTATTGTATTGTTGCCATCGAGTATAACAAGATGGGGTTTTTATCATATTGCATGAATTTATCCCTCTACATCATGTCATCTTGCTTAACGCATTACTCTGTTTTCTTGAACTTAATACTCGAGATGCATGCTGGATAGCGGTCGATGAGTGGAGTAATAGTAATAGATGCAGGCAGGAGTTGGTCTACTTGTCTCGGATGTGATGCCTATATACATGATCATACCTAGATATTCTCATAACTATGCTCAATTCTGTCAATTGCTCAACAGTAATTTGTTCACCCACCATAGAATACTTATGCCCTTGAGAGAAAACACTAGTGAAATCTATGGCCCCCGGGTCTATTCTCATCATGTCAATCTTCCATCACTTTATTATTGCTTTGCTTTTTTTACTTTGCCTTTTATTTTACTTTGCATATCTATACCAAAAATACCAAAAATATTATCTATCAGATCTCACTCTCGTAAGTGACCGTGAAGGGATTGACAACCCCTAATCGCGTTCGTTGCGTTGAGCTATTTTTTTTGTGTAGGTACGAGGGACTCGCGCGTAGCCTCCTACTAGATTGATACCTTGGTTCTCAAAAACTGAGGGAAATACTTACTCTACTCTGCTGCATCACCCTTTCCTCTTCAAGGAAATCCAACGCAGTGCTCAAGAGGTAGCACTCATATCTGCCTTAATGGCAGTAACACCTTCCTTCCCTTTCCTTTTGTTTAACAAGTAGTGCGACAGTTCATACGCTATCAAGACATTATCGGTTTTCAACCTTCCGGGGAACAAGCGCGCTTTGATTCTCCGAGATGAGCTCCGACATTATGAGCTTGAGCCTATTGGCCAGCACCTTCGAGACAAGCTTGTACAGAACATTGCACAGTGAGATTGGCCTGAGATCTTTAATTCTGCTTGGGTTTTTGACCTTCGGGATTAACACAACTGTAGTGTCATTCCACCCCATCGGTATGTCACCCCCATTCAACACAGATAGCACCTCTTCCACAATATGCTCACCCATAAAATGCCAATTCATATTATAGACGATGGACGGCATTTTGTCAGGCCCCGGCGCCTTCAGGTCACTAATATGGTCAAGCGCTGCTTTGATCTCCTCTCGGGTAAATTCTGCATTCAGGGCTTCTCGCATAGCGTTAGTAACCCACGGTTCCACCTTGCTTGTTAGTTCAGGGGTCCGCTGACCCGCGTTTGTAGTGAAAAGTTCCTAAAAAAATGAGCAAACGTAGTTAGTCAGCTCCGGCCCCTCCTTCACCTCTGAGCCGTCCTCCTTTCTTAGCATCTTCACTCTATTTTGTTTCTTCCTCTCCGCCACCACCCACATGAAATAACGGGTATTCCTATTGCCCTTCCTCAGCCAGGTGATGTGGGATCGCTGTTTTGCTTTGGTGTTCTTCTTCTCTTCCAACTCACGAAGCACACTTATTAGCCTTGCCTCCTCTCGCACCTTCTGTTCAGAAAGTGGCGCTCGCATACACCTCTCCAGGTCTGCGCGTGCTCTCTTCAATCTACCTTCCAATTCGCCCACAACTTCTTTATGCCACTTCCGCATCCTACCCGCCACCATCTTCATAGCTCCTGCAACTCCCCCTCCCCTGTCAACCAGCTCTCCTCCCAAGCACCCTGAATCTCCTTCATACACCCCTCCTCTTGCAACCACCATGCTTCAAACCTGAACCCCCTATCGCCCCTTCCACTTCTTCTACTCTCTCCTGCCGTGTTAACAATGATAGGCCGGTGATCCGAGTGTCGAGGGATGTTGTTTATCACTTCAAAATCTAGGAACGCTTCACACCACCTAGCATTTGCAGTTGCACGGTCAAGTCGTTGACAAATATAAGTGTTGAGCTCCTGGCTGTGGTTCCTCCAGGTGAATTTATCTCCTGCGAAGCAAATATCACAGAGACCACACCTTCCTAAACTCTCTCTAAAGGAGTCCATACAAGCTTGTGGCCGAACTATCCCTCCCAATTTCTCATCAATGGTTAGGATTTCGTTGAAGTCCCCTATGCAAAGACAGGGCCTTCCATCTTGATGTTGCTGCCCTAATAATTTTACTGTTCTCCAAGTCTCTTTCTTACGCTCCGCAGCTGACTCGCCATACACTCTTGTCATCCTCCATACACTCCCATTCTCTTCTTTTACATCGACATCAATGTGCCTCCTACCATATGAGCGTAGCGATATTTGCACAGCCCTCCTCCAGAACAATGCAATCCCCCTGCACCTTCCGACCAGATCCCATGCAAGCATGTTCGATAGGCCCAATGACCATCTGAACCTGTCCAATTCCTTCTCGGTCAGCCGTGTTTCAGAAATAAAAAGAACTTCGGGGTTCTCCATTCTCCCCATCTTGAGGAGACTTTGAACTTCCTGGCCATTCCCCAACCCCCGGCAGTTCCAACTTATTATTTTCATTGCGCTCGGCGGGGCTGCTCCTGCAGCCCGGCCGATGTATTTTCAAGGTTGTTCTTCTCGCTCTCCATGTCTACCTGACCTACTCCCCGGTCCATCTCCACCACATTCCTGCCTTTTTTAGCATCCTTCTCGTCTTCTCCTTCTATGACGGTGTGATCCCGTTTTTGCCCTAGGATGCTCTCCCTTTGTAGGTTCGGACTTGCTGCATGCTCCGTCCTCTCCCTCCTCCTGAACTTCATGCCATTAGGGTTTTTGTCATTGGTCTTGTTTTTGGTGCCACTATCCTTTATCTGTATATACTGCTGTTCCTGAGTAGTCACCGTTTCCTCCACCAATTTAGTCGCCACACCCTGCTCGTCCCTACTATTTCCATCTTCCCGCATGTCCTTCCCCCCAGTCTCTTGTATTTCTTTTTTTTGACACCTAAAACAGTAGGAGAGGCTCCTGCTGCAGTTAAATTAAAGAATATAATGTCTGTTACATGATTTTATTTACAAGCCATTCACTTTGTGAATGGGGGTTGGGGGGTAGGGGGTTCTACAGTGAACTGATAAAGGAAAAAAGGAGTCTTTATATTTGTCTCCCAATCTATAAGTGAGAAGGAAGATGTCTTCTTTGAGTCTTGCACGCCAAGAATCTTGTGATGGAAGAACTCCTCTGAAGTGCTTATTATTTCTTTCCTTCCAGATGCTCCAGGATGCCAAGAGGAAAATTTCCATGAACAAAGGTTGGTTCCAGGAGGCTTTGGCCTTGTCCACCCAGTCTAGCCGATTGTCAGCTGCATGTCCTATGATTTGAAGTTCATTCCAGCATGCAAGGCTGAAGGTGCACTCAAAGAAGAGGTGTTCCACAGTCTCATCTTGGCATGCAGTGCATAGTAGGCAACCAAAGTCTGTGCCAATGTTATAGTGTCTCCTCTTCAACATATTGCGAGTGTTGAGTCTATTGACAGCAGTAGCCAGCCAAAAACTTTAATTTTCATCGTTGATCTTGATTTCCATATCCATTTGTATGTACGGTGCGCCTGGACATCTTTAAAGTAGAAGGTGTAGAATCTATTGGCTGAGTATTCTGATCCCCAGACACAGTTCCATTCGTCATTGGCCGAAGGATCCATAAGATCAATCTGCATGGTTTGTTGTTGTAGGTCACAGGTTTCATCAAGAGCTTACGCGGAGAGGGGTAGGTGGAACGTTTCACCAAGTGACGTGCTCCGCAAGAAATCCCTCACAGATATATCTTCCAGCCGCGCAAAGGAGAAGGCTCTGGGATGGGTGTCGGCTAGAACATCACCAATCCATACATCTTTCTAGAACAGAGCCGAAGACCCATTTCGAATTGTCACATTGGTGATCCCACGGTAAATTGGCATAAGTTTAGAGACGTCACACCACCAAAATGAGCCACATGGGTCGGATGCGTGTGGAATTTTGGTGGTGTAGTATGTGTTCCAAATCAATTCCACCCAAGGTAGGTCCCAATGATTGTAGAACTTGTGGAGAAATTTGAGAAGCAAAGCATCACTTTGCACTTGGAGATTAATAATGCCAAGTCCTCCAGACTCTTTGGGTTTGCATATCATATCCCATGATGCCAAGGAATTGCACTTATCACCTTGATCAGTTTTCTTTGTCCAGAGGCACTTTCTGCGGATTTTGTCAATAAGTTCTATGATGCCTGCTGGGAGTTTGAGTGTGCAAAGAGCGAAGATGATGAGAGAAGTTATGACTGAATTCAACAATGTGAGTTTTCCTCCATATGTAATCATGTTGAGGGTGGCTGAAAGTCGTCTCTCCACACGGCAGACCAGAGGCATGAGGTCCAAAATAGTTGGTTTGGTGGTGCCCATGGGTAGGCCAAGATAGGTAAATGGTAGCTTGCCAATAACACAGCCAAAAATATTTGCCAATGTGTTTATGACCTCCTGCCCACAGTTGAGGGGTATGATAGTAGATTTATGGAAATTGATCTTTAAACCTACCAATGTGGCATAGTCGGAGAGGATAGTTTTGATGGTCATGGCTTGTGCAGGACATGCAGGCATAGCTAGAATAGTATCATCCGCGTATTGAATCACCGGGTATTCTCGTTGTGTATTGCAAGGAAAGGGCAAACTGATTTCCCCCCTAGTAAAAGCATCATTGATTGCAGCTTGAAGGAGGTCAGCGGCAAGTACAAAAATTAGTGGGGACAGAGGGTCACCTTGTCTCACACCGCATTTGCATTGAAATTGTCTGCCAGGGACACCGTTTAGGAGAACAGCTGACTTGCCCGAAGAAAAGATACATTGAATCCAGCCTAACCATTTATCGTTAAAACCCATGTTCTTCATAATGATGAGCATTGCTTCATGGTCAATGGTATCAAAGGCCTTAGCAAAGTCGAGTTTGAGAAGTACAATCTCTTTCTTGGAGCTTTGGCACTGGTAAATGTATTCGAATGCCCAAGCGAGACAGTCCTGGATAGTGCGCCCTTTGAGGAAACCGTACTGGTTACGGTGAATTATTTTCAGAATGACTTTTTGCAACCGGTTGGCCGAGATTTTAGTGATCACTTTGAGACAGCAGTTCAATAGGGTGATTGGTCGGAAATCATTGACGGTGCTAGGCGCATTGTTTTTTGGGAACCGAGTGATGTAGTCGTCGTTGATGCTTTCAAGATTGAGATTTCCATCAAAGAATTGATTACACAATTTATAAAAATCCTCTTTGATGATTGGCCAAGAAGCTTTGAGAAACGCACCATTGAAGCCATCTGGTCCTGGTGCACGATCCGGTGGCATCGATTTAATAACATGATCTATTTCAGCATGTGTGAAAGGGACAGTTAAAGCATCTAGGCCTTCAATTCTCTTGATAATACTTGGAAGATCAAATTTCATATCTTTATGAGAAGAATTGCCAAGTCTCTGTTTGAAGGATTGAAAGAGTATTGCTTCTTTGCCCGCATGATCCTCCACACAGATACCATCTTTAGTATGTAGGGCTGCAATGTTATTCCTTCTGTCTCTTGTATTTCTCCTCCACACCCCTTCTTCTTCTCCGAGTCTTCCTCTAGTAGCAGTTGCTTAGGAGTACCTGACTGTACGTGTACATGCTTGTATTTTACCGGGCTTGTAACCTCTTCTCCCTTCTCTGTATTCCCAGCCCCCGCTCCACTCTCACAATTACCATCCTTCCGCCATGAAAGTATGTCGCTGCCACTCCCTGTTCTCCCACTAGATCGACTATACCCATAGTTCCTGTGAGTGCCAAGCTCCTTCCCTCCTTTCCTCCAGCTTCCTGCATCGCCCGCCATCCTTCTATGCCCCATGTCCGCCTTAAGCCATCGCTCGAACTGTTGTTTCTCCCCTCTCTGAAGTTTGGTGTTACAATCCTTCACACCATGCCCGAGCCAGCCACAAGTATAACAAAAGTCTGGCAGGAATTCATACTCGAATCTGCACCAACCACACTCATCATCCTCATCTCCCATATTCTTTTCCTTTTGCTTCTTGCGCTCATCATCATCTTCTAGTGTAAAAGAAAGAAGGGGAAAAGAAAGAAGAGTTTCCGGGTTATTCAAGGAGGGAGGTCTGAGATTCGAAGGGGAAAAGAAAGAAGAGTTTCCGGGTCTCACCACCAGTTGAGTTGCAAAATAAGTAGTACGTGAAGGAAATATGCCCTAGAGGCAATAATAAAGTTATTATTTATTTCCTTATAATCATGATAAAAGGTTTATTATTCATGCTAGAATTGTATTAACCGGAAACATAATACATGTGTGAATACATAGACAAACAAAGTGTCACTAGTATGCCTCTACTTGACTAGCTCGTTAATCAAAGATGGTTATGTTTCCTAACCATGAACAGTGAGTTGTTATTTGATTAACGGGATCACATCATTAAGAGAATGATCTGATTGACATGACCCATTCCATTAGCTTAGCACCCGATCGTTTAGTATGTTGCTATTGCTTTCTTCATGACTTATACATGTTCCTGTAAATGAGATTATGCAACTCCCGTTTACCGAAGGAACACTTTGGGTACTACCAAACGTCACAACATAACTGGGTGATTATAAAGGAGTACTACAGGTGTCTCCAAAGGTACATGTTGGGTTGGCGTATTTCGAGATTAGGTTTTGTCACTCCGATTGTCGGAGAGGTATCTCTGGGCCCTCTCGGTAATGCACATCACATAAGCCTTGCAAGCATTGCAACTAATGAGTTAGTTGCGGGATGATGTATTACAGAACGAGTAAAGAGACTTGCCGGTAACGAGATTGAACTATGTATTGGATACCGACGATCGAATCTCGGGCAAGTAACATACCGATGACAAAGGGAACAACATATGTTGTTATGCGGTCTGACCGATAAAGATCTTCGTAGAATATGTAGGAGCCAATATGGGCATCCAGGTCCCGCTATTGGTTATTGACCGGAGACGTGTCTCGGTCATGTCTACATTGTTCTCGAACCCGTAGGGTCCGCATGCTTAAGGTTATGATGACAGTTATATTATGAGTTTATGCATTTTGATGTACCGAAGGTTGTTCGGAATCCCGGATGTGATCACGGACATGACGAGGAGTCTCGAAATGGTCGAGACATAAAGATTGATATATTGGAAGCCTATGTTTGGATATTGGAAGTGTTCTGGGTGAAATCGGGATTTTACCGGAGTACCGGGAAGGTTACCGGAACCCCCCGGGAGCTAAATGGGCCATGATGGGCCTTAGTGGAAAAGAGAAGAGGCAGCCCTACATGGGCTGCGCGCCTCCCCCTTCCCCTAGTCCTATTAGGACTAGGAGAGGTGGTCGGCCCCCTCTCTCTCTTTTCCCCCTCCGCGAATCCTATTCCAACTAGGATTGGGGGGGGGGGGATCCTACTCCCAGAGGGAGTAGGACTCTCCTGGCACGCCACACCTTGGCCGGCCAGCCTCCCCCCCTCTAGTCCTTTATATACTGAGGTAGAGGCACCCTAGAACACACAAGTTGATCCACGTGATCTATTCCTTAGCCGTGTGCGGTGCCCCCAGCCACCATAGTCCTCGATAATACTGTAGCGGAGTTTAGGCGAAGCCCTGCTGCTGTAGTACATCAAGATCGTCACCACGCCGTCGTGCTGACGGAACTCTTCCCCGACACTTTGCTGGATCGGAGTCCGGGGATCGTCATCGATCTGAACGTGTGCTCGAACTCGGAGGTGCCGTAGTTTCGGTGCTTGATCGGTTGGATCGTGAAGACGTACGACTACTTCCTCTACGTTGTGTCAACGCTTCCGCAGTCGGTCTGCGTGGGTACGTAGACAACACTCTCCCTTCTCGTTGCTATGCATCACATGATCTTGCGTGTGCGTAGATTTTTTTTTGAAATTACTACGAAACCCAACAGTGGCATCCGAGCCTAGGTTATTTATGTTGATGTTATATGCACGAGTAGAACACAAGTGAGTTGTGGGCGATATAAGTCATACTGCCTACCAGCATGTCATACTTTGGTTCGGCGGCATTGTTGGACGAGACGACCCGGACCAACATTACGCGTACGCTTACGCGAGACCGGTTCCCCCGACGTGCTCTGCACATAGGTGGCTTGCGGGCGACTGTCTCTCCAACTTTAGTTGAACCAAGTATGGCTACGCCCGGTCCTTGCGAAGGTTAAAACGGAGTCTATTTGACAAACTATCGTTGTGGTTTTGATGCGTAGGTGAGATTGGTTCTTGCTTAAGCCCGTAGCAGCCACGTAAAACTTGCAACAACAAAGTAGAGGACGTCTAACTTGTTTTTGCAGGGCATGTTGTGATGTGATATGGTCAAGACATGATGCTGAATTTTATTGTATGAGACGATCATGTTTTGTAACCGAGTTATCGGCAACTGGCAGGAGCCATATGGTTGTCGCTTTATTGTATGCAATGCAATCGCGATGTAATGCTTTACTTTATTACTAAGCGGTAGTGATAGTCGTAGAAGCATAAGCTTGGCGAGACGACAACGATGCTACGATGGAGATCAAGGTGTCACGCCGGTGACGATGGTGATCACGACGGTGCTTTGGAGATGGAGATCACAAGCACAAGATGATGATGGCCATATCATATCACTTATATTGATTGCATGTGATGTTTATCCTTTTATGCATCTTATCTTGCTTTGATTGATGGTAGCATTATAAGATGATCTCTCACTAAATTATCAAGAAGTGTTCTCCCTGAGTATGCACCGTTGCGAAAGTTCTTCGTGCTGAGACACCATGTGATGATCGGGTGTGATAGGTTCTACGTTCAAATACAACGGGTGCAAAACAGTTGCACACGCGGAATACTCAGGTTATACTTGACGAGCCAAGCATATACAGATATGGCCTCGGAACACGGAGACCAAAAGGTCGAGCGTGAATCATATAGTAGATATGATCAACATAACGATGTTCACCATTGAAAACTACTCCATCTCACGTGATGATCGGTTATGGTTTAGTTGATTTGGATCACGTAATCACTTAGAGGATTAGAGGGATGTCTATCTAAGTGGGAGTTCTTTAATTAATTTGATTAACTGAACTTAAATTTATCATGAAACTTAGTACCTGATTAGTATCTTGCTTGTTTATGTTTGATTGTAGATAGATGGCTCGTGCTGTTGTTCCGTTGAATTTTAATGCGTTCCTTGAGAAAGCAAAGTTGAAAGATGATGGTAGCAATTATACGGACTGGGTCCGTAACTTGAGGATTATCCTCATTGCTGCATAGAAGAATTACGTCCTGGAAGCACCGCTGGGTGCCAGGCCTGCTGCAGGAGCAACGCCGGATGTTATGAACGTCTGGCAGAGCAAAGCTGATGACTACTCGATAGTTCAGTGTGCCATGCTTTACGGCTTAGAATCGGGACTTCAACGACGTTTTGAACGTCATGGAGCATATGAGATGTTCCAGGAGTTGAAGTTAATATTTCAAGCAAATGCCCGGATTGAGAGATATGAAGTCTCCAATAAGTTCTATAGCTGCAAGATGGAGGATAACAGTTCTGTCAGTGAGCATATACTCAAAATGTCTGGGTATAATAATCACTTGATTCAATTGGGAGTTAATCTTCCAGATGATTGTGTCATTGACAGAATTCTTCAATCACTGCCGCCAAGCTACAAGAGCTTCGTGATGAACTATAATATGCAAGGGATGAACAAGACTATTCCCGAGCTCTTCGCAATGCTGAAAGCTGTGGAGGTAGAAATCAAGAAGGAGCATCAAGTGTTGATGGTCAACAAGACCACTAGTTTCAAGAAAAAGGGCAAAGGGAAGAAGAAGGGGAACTTCAAAAAGAACGGCAAGCAAGTTACTACTCAAGAGAAGAAACCCAAACCTGGACCTAAGCCTGAAACTGAGTGCTTCTATTGCAAGCAGACTGGTCACTGGAAGCGGAACTGCCCCAAGTATTTGGCGGATAAGAAGGATGGCAAGGTGAACAAAGGTATATGTGATATACATGTTATTGATGTGTACCTTACTAATGCTCGCAGTAGCACCTGGGTATTTGATACTGGTTCTGTTGCTAATATTTGCAACTCGAAACAGGGACTACGGATTAAGCGAAGATTGGTTAAGGACGAGGTGACGATGCGTGTGGGAAACGGTTCCAAAGTCGATGTGATCGCAGTCGGCACACTACCTCTACATCTACCTTCGGGATTAGTATTAGACCTAAATAATTGTTATTTGGTGCCAGCGTTAAGCATGAACATTATATCTGGATCTTGTTTGACGCGAGACGGTTATTCATTTAAATCAGAGAATAATGGTTGTTCTATTTATATGAGTAATATCTTTTATGGTCATGCACCCTTGAAGAGTGGTCTATTCTTGTTGAATCTCGATAGTAGTAACACACATGTTCATAATGTTGAAGCCAAAAGATGCAGAGTTGATAATGAGAGTGCAACTTATTTGTGGCACTGCCGTTTAGGTCATATCGGTGTAAAGCGCATGAAGAAACTCCATTCTGATGGACTTTTGGAACCACTTGATTATGAATCACTTGGTACTTGTGAACCGTGCCTCATGGGCAAGATGACCAAAACACCGTTCTCCGGTACTATGGAGAGAGCAATAGATTTGTTGGAAATCATACATACAGATGTATGTGGTCCGATGAATATTGAGGCTCGTGGCGGATATCGTTATTTTCTCACCTTCACAGATGATTTAAGCAGATATGGGTATATCTACTTAATGAAACATAAGTCTGAAACATTTCAAAAGTTCAAGGAATTTCAGAGTGAAGTTGAAAATCATCGTAACAAGAAAATAAAGTTTCTATGATCTGATCGTGGAGGAGAATATTTGAGTTACGAGTTTGGTGTACATTTGAAAAATTGTGGAATAGTTTCGCAACTCACGCCACCCGGAATGCCACAGCGTAATGGTGTGTCTGAACGTCGTAATCGTACTTTACTAGATATGGTGCGATCTATGATGTCTCTTACTGATTTAACGCTATCGTTTTGGGGATACGCTCTAGAGACGGCCGCATTCACGTTAAATAGGGCACCATCAAAATCCGTTGAGACGACGCCTTATGAACTGTGGTTTGGCAAGAAACCAAAGTTGTCGTTTCTGAAAGTTTGGGGCTGCGATGCTTATGTGAAAAAGCTTCAACCTGATAAGCTCGAACCCAAATCGGAGAAATGTGTCTTCATAGGATATCCAAAGGAAACTATTGGATACACCTTCTATCACAGATCCAAAGGCAAGACTTTTGTTGCTAAATTCGGAAACTTTCTAGAGAAGGAGTTTCTCTCGAAAGAAGTGAGTGGGAGGAAAGTAGAACTTGACGAGGTAACTGTACCTGCTCCCTTATTGAAAGTAGTACATCACAGAAAACTGTTTCAGTGACACCTACACCAGTTAGGGAGGAAGCTAATGATAATGATCATGAAACTTCAGATCAAGATACTATTGAACCTCGTAGATCAACCAGAGTGAGATCCGCACCAGAGTGGTACGGTAATCCTGTTCTGGAAGTCATGCTACTAGATCATGATGAACCTACGAACTATGAAGAAGCGATGGTGAGCCCAGATTCCACAAAATGGTTTGAAGCCATGAAATCTGAGATGGGATCCATGTATGAGAACAAAGTATGGACTTTGGTTGACTTGCCCGATGATCGGCAAGCAATTGAGAATAAATGGATCTTCAAGAAGAAGACTGACGTTGACGGTAATGTTACTGTCTACAAAGCTCGACTTGTCGCAAAAGGTTTTTGACAAGTTCAAGGGGTTGACTACGATGAGACCTTCTCACCCGTAGCGATGCTTAAGTCTGTCCGAATCATGTTAGCAATTGCCGCATTTTATGATTATGAAATTTGGCAGATGGATGTCAAAACTGAATTCCTGAATGGATTTCTGGAAGAAGTGTTGTATATGATGCAACCAGAAGGTTTTGTCGATCCAAAGGGAGCTAACAAAGTGTGCAAGCTCCAGCGATCCATTTATGGACTGGTGCAAGCCTCTCGGAGTTGGAATAAACGCTTTGATAGTGTGATCAAAGCATTTGGTTTTATATAGACTTTCGGAGAAGCCTGTATTTACAAGAAAGTGAGTGGGAGCTCTGTAGCATTTCTGATATTATATGTGGATGACATATTACTGATTGGAAATGATATAGAATTTCTGAATAGCATAAAGGGATACTTGAATAAGAGTTTTTCAATGAAAGACCTCGGTGAAGCTGCTTACATATTAGGCATAAAGATCTATAGAGATAGATCAAAACGCTTAATTGGACTTTCACAAACAACATACCTTGACAAAATTTTGAAGAAGCTCAAAATGGATCAAGCAAAGAAAGGATTCTTGCCTGTGTTACAAGGTGTGAAATTGAGTAAGACTCAATGCCCAACCACTGCAGAAGATAGAGAGAATATGAAAGATGTTCGCTATGCATCAGCGATAGGATCTATCATGTATGCAATGCTGTGTATCAGACCTGATGTGTGCCTTGCTATAAGTCTAGCAGGGAGGTACCAAAGTAATCCAGGAGTGGATCACTGGACAGCGGTCAAGAACATCCTGAAATACCTGAAAAGGACTAAGGATATGTTTCTCGTATATGGAGGTGACAAAGAGCTCGTCGTAAATGGTTACGTTGATGCAAGCTTTGACACTGATCCGGACGATTCTAAATCGCAAACTGGATACGTGTTTACATTAAACGGTGGAGCTGTCAGTTGGTGCAGTTCTAAACAAAGCGTCGTAGCAGGATCTACATGTGAAGCGGAGTACATAGCTGCTTCAGAAGCAGCGAACGAAGGAGTCTGGATGAAGGAGTTCATATCCGATCTAGGTGTCATACCTAGTGCATCGGGTCCAATGAAAATCTTTTGTGACAATACTGGTGCAATTGCCTTGGCAAAGGAATCCAGATTTCACAAGAGAACCAAGCACATCAAGAGACGCTTCAATTCCATCCGGGATCTAGTCCAGGTGGGAGACATAGAGATTTGCAAGATACATACAGATCTGAATGTTGCAGACCTGTTGACTAAGCCTCTACCACGAGCAAAACATGATCAGCACCAAGGCTCCATGGGTGTTAGAATCATTACGGTGTAAACTAGATTATTGACTCTAGTGCAAGTGGGAGACTGAAGGAAATATGCCCTAGAGGCAATAATAAAGTTATTATTTATTTCCTTATAATCATGATAAAAGGTTTATTATTCATGCTAGAATTGTATTAACCGGAATCATAATACATGTGTGAATACATAGACAAACAAAGTGTCACTAGTATGCCTCTACTTGACTAGCTCGTTAATCAAAGATGGTTATGTTTCCTAACCATGAACAATGAGTTGTTATTTGATTAACGAGATCACATCATTAAGAGAATGATCTGATTGACATGACCCATTCCATTAGCTTAGCACCCGATCGTTTAGTATGTTGCTATTGCTTTCTTCATGACTTATACATGTTCCTGTAACTATGAGATTATGCAACTCCCGTTTACCGGAGGAACACTTTGGGTACTACCAAACGTCACAACGTAACTGGGTGATTATAAAGGAGTACTACAGGTGTCTCCAAAGGTACATGTTGGGTTGGCGTATTTCGAGATCAGGTTTTGTCACTCCGATTGTCAGAGAGGTATCTCTAGTCCCTCTCGGTAATGCACATCACATAAACCTTGCAAGCATTGCAACTAATGAGTTAGTTGTGGGATGATGTATTACAGAACGAGTAAAGAGACTTGCCGGTAACGAGATTGAACTATGTATTGGATACCGACGATCGAATCTCGGGCAAGTAACATACCGATGACAAAGGGAACAACGTATGTTGTTATGCGGTCTGACCGATAAAGATCTTCGTAGAATATGTAGGAGCCAATATGGGCATCCAGGTCCCGCTATTGGTTATTGACCGGAGACGTGTCTCGGTCATGTCTACATTGTTCTCGAACCCGTAGGGTCCGCACGCTTAAGGTTACGATGACAGTTATATTATGAGTTTATGCATTTTGATGTACCGAAGGTTGTTCGGAGTCCCGGATGTGATCACAGACATGACGAGGAGTCTCGAAATGGTCGAGACGTAAAGATTGATATATTGGAAGCCTATGTTTGGATATCGGAAGTGTTCCGGGTGAAATCGGGATTTTACCGGAGTACCGGGAAGGTTACCGGAACCCCCCGGGAGCTAAATGGGCCATGATGGGCCTTAGTGGAAAAGAGAAGAGGCAGCCCTACATGGGCTGCGCGCCTACCCCTTCCCCTAGTCCTATTAGGACTAGGAGAGGTGGCCGGCCCCTTCTCTCTCTTTTCCCCCTCCGCGAATCCTATTCCAACTAGGATTGGGGGGGGGGAATCCTACTCCCAGAGGGAGTAGGACTCTCCTGGTGCGCCACACCTTGGCTGGCCAGCCTCCCCCCCTCTAGTCCTTTATATACTGAGGCAGAGGCACCCTAGAACACACAAGTTGATCCACGTGATCTATTCCTTAGCCGTGTGCGGTGCCCCCAGCCACCATAGTCCTCGATAATACTGTAGCGGAGTTTAGGCGAAGCCCTGCTGCTGTAGTACATCAAGATCGTCACCACGCCGTCGTGCTGACGGAACTCTTCCCCGACACTTTGTTGGATCGGAGTCCGGGGATCGTCATCGAGCTGAACGTGTGCTCGAACTCGGAGGTGCCGTAGTTTCGGTGCTTGATCGGTTGGATCGTGAAGACGTACGACTACTTCCTCTACGTTGTGTCAACGCTTCTGCAGTCGGTCTGCGTGGGTACGTAGACAACACTCTCCCCTCTCATTGCTATGCATCACATGATCTTGCGTGTGCGTAGGAAATTTTTTGAAATTACTCTGAAACCCAACAGTACGATGTTCGAACTATGTGGTATGGGTCAGCAAAGACCCTAGTCGAATTATTTGGGGAACCCTGAGATTATTCCAACTGTTTATTAAATATAAGGATTGGCATTCGTTTGTTCAATAGCAATAGAGTTTTAGCTATTTGTTGTACATAAAAAGGTTAGAAGATTAGATGAGAAATGACTATTATGCCAGTTGCAAATTTACCATGTCGTGAGATTGATCAAGAGGGGGGAGGAGACCAATGACCTGACAGCAACTGAGAGAGGTCGCATGTGGGAGAAGAGAGGGTGGTGGCTGGCAGGGGTAAAACAAGGAGATAGACCGGGATATGGTTTTTATTGCCGTGGAGTGGATCGGAATGCTGAGATTGGAGAGGTGGAGTGATCCTGGCAACTAGTAAATTCAATGCCTTAAGAAGCCTTCTAACATATCCACCGGTTTTAGACTTTGGTTTCTCGTCTTGCCCAATGGCAACTAGCCTCAGTGTGGTACCTTGAGCCCTCCCTTCACCGCATGTTCGGCACCCTTCCTTCCTTCTCTCGCGGCCACGATGCGTGGGTGGTGAGTGAGAGGGGACTCAAACGTGTGCCATGTGTTTTCTTCCCAATAAACCAAAAAAACATAAGCCAATTCTTGCTCATCACGGTCTTTGCTGCACCCATGGTTGTTGGTGCAAAGATCACCTGCGTTGACTAGTGAATGGATCTAATGCCCTCTTCAAGGGCTTCCTTTGTATGGTATTGATGAGAAAATAGGCAGTTTTTTGATTAAATTAATCCATGAATAAATCATGAGCATGACATGGACAGCATTGATAACATACTGATTATGATCTAACAGAGCATGTACTACGCATATAGTAGAGACATCTACGCATACCGCTAGTACTGCTACAACAGAAAGAAACACGAGAGGGATAAGCGATGTATACCCTCCAATCGGCCACGCGGTGGCGGTGGCGGTGACAGCAGCCGCGGCATCCTCGGCGGCCTTCTTGTCGGCCTCGGCTTTCTCAGCGGCGGCACGGTCGGTGTCGGTCGACATGGTGATGATGAAGGTGATGCGGACGTAGATGAACAGAAGCGAGCAGTCGCGTAGTCGCTACCCAAAAACCTAATCGCCCCTCTCCCCGTACAGGATCCGGAGAGGCGTGGTTTCGGCGGCAGCAGCAGCAGAGGAACGACGTGGGCGTGGAGGCGGAGATGCGTTCTGTTTCGTGACGGCTAGGGTTGGCAGCGCCCCACATATATATGTGCGGCCGCGCGTGGAGAGACGTGGGCTGAACCCACGTCCAAGTCGGTAGCCCATGATCCGACGTCTCAGATCGTGGCCCCACCTGTCAAAGACTCTCCGTTCCTGACCGGCAAAAAGAAGCGCATAGGAGTGAGCTCGGCTCGGCTCAATCCCGCAACCCGCGGCGCGGCGCGTCGTGACGAGGCGTGGCGTGGCGAGGCGAGCGGAGGAGGAGGAGTGCGCGAGGGCCTCATCTCTTCTCAAGCTCCAATAGCATGAGGGAGAGAGTCCCTTATAAACCACTCCAACTCTCCTTCCACTTCCAAGGTGGGACTAAACTTCCCACACACCTAGTGCCATATAACCCACATGGGCCCTTAGAGATTTTTCAGAAATTGCAATATGGGCCTAGAGCCCATCTCAGATTTCAGCAATCCCCCACCAGATCTCGAGGGCCCATAGTGTCCTCTGTTCCAAATACTGTTTTGATATACTAGTGTTTCAGTGAAGACCTGTTAAGGTTGAGCTTCACCTAGAGCAAGTAGCTACATTCCTTCACAACTGAACAATGGACTATGCCTTGAATTGTCAGTTTGGCGTAAAGAAGTTTCACCACATGTCTTACTAGTACTGGGCTGCCGAAGGCTGACCCCTCGGGTGGAGCATATAAGTCACACTCCTGGCCTATTCATGAGTTTACTAGAGATCACCCCAATCTCATAGACTGTGACTAGCAGTCGGGCTCACATAGGTGTGTTCCTCCAAAGATCGCTCTGTAGGATAGCATCTTGCTTATACATATAAGCCTTGGAACACATTAAGACAATAGTCATCCTTCCGTACAGTTTCCGAGAGTATTGCATCTCCAACGGAGTGGGTTAGTAAAGTTACTCTCCTCAGTTCACCACTGGCTTGTTTCCCCAGGTCCTACTTCACGGGATCTCCGATCACATAGGTTGGGTTACCACCATGGTAACTCATGTGGGTCTCATACCCATCTCCCTCGATGCACTATCTATCACTACACGTGATAGCCCTTTTGTAAAGGGATCTGCCAGATTCTTAGCCGTATGGACATAGTCCAACGCTATCACTCTGGAGTTTCTTAATTTTCTGACAGCCTTTAATCTCATTCTTATGTGTTTGTTGGACTTCATGTTGTCCTTTGAACTCTTCACCTTGGTGATGATAGTCTGATTATCACAGTTCATAAGGATAGCCGGAACCGGTTTATCAACCAGTGGCAAGTCCATCAAAAGATCTCGAAGCCATCCTGCTTCAACACCAGAAGTGTCTAATGCTGTTAATTCTGCTTCCATTGTCGATCTCGTTAAGATCGTTTGCTTGCAAGACTTCCAAGAAACAGCGCCACCTCCAAGAGTAAACATATACCCAGTTGTGGCCTTCATCTCATCAGCATCAGAGATCCAATTCGCATCACTATACCCTTCAAGTACCGACGGGTCTCCGGTATAGTGAAGTCCATAATTCATAGTACCTTTGAGATAGCGCATAACTCTTTCTACAGTATGCCAATGTACATCACCCGGTTTGGAAACAAACCGGCTCAGTTTGCTCACAGCAAACGCGATGTCAGGCCTCGTTGCGCTCGCTAGGTACATCAGTGAACCAATGATTTGAGAGTATCTCAATTGATCTTTAGCCATGCCTTTGGACTTTCGAATCAACACGCTAGGATCATATGGTGTTTGAGATGGTGTGCAGTCCGAATATCCAAAGCGACTCAACACCTTCTCAACATAATGGGATTGCAGAAGTGTGATCCCACCCTCATTATCTCTCAGTAGCTTGATATTCAAGATAACATCAGCCACACCAAGATCCTTCATCTCAAAGTTCTGAGACAGAAAGGACTTAACCTCCTCAATGACTTTGAGGTTGGTTCCGAATATCAGTATGTCATCAACATACAAGCACAGTATAACTCCTTCGCCCCCACCATGGCGATAGTATACACATTTGTCAGCTTCATTAACAACGAAGCCAACAGATGTCAGAGTTGTATTAAACTTATCATGCCATTGCTTAGGTGCTTGCTTTAGGCCATATAGAGATTTCAGCAACCTACACACCTTTCTTTCCTGACCATCTATCACAAAGCCATCTGGTTGTTGCATGTAGATTTCCTCATTTAGCTCTCCATTCAGAAAAGCCGTCTTGACATCCATTTGGTGGACGAGAAGACCATGTGAGGCCGCCAACGAGAGTAATACTCGAATGGTGGTCAGTCTAGCCACAGGTGAATAAGTATCGAAGAAATCTTCCTCTTCTTTCTGGTCATAGCCCTTGGCCACAAGTCTAGCCTTGTACTTTTCAATCGTACCATCGGGCCTAAGCTTTTTCTTGAACACCCACTTACATCCCAGTGGTTTGCAACCATAGGGACGGTCGGTGATCTCCCATGTCCCATTAGCCATGATGGAATCCATCTCGCTACGGACCGCATCCTTCCAGTAGTCAGCTTCTGGAGAGGCATACGCTTCTGAAATAGAAGTTGGAGTATCATCCACGAGGTACACGAAGAAATCATCACCAAAGGTCTTTGCAGTCCTTTGTCTCTTGCCCCTACCAAGGGTTTCCTCGTCATCCTCCTCGGGATTTTCATCATGTGTTTGTTCATAATATTCCATAGGGATGGCAGGTTCAGGAGTCTCCTCAGATTCCTGTCTAGAAGTGCTTTGCATATCTCTCATAGGAAAAATATCCTCAAAGAATGTAGCATCCTTAGACTCCATAATTGTACCGATCTTCTGGTCAGGTACCTCCGATCACGCTAAGAACTGCTCCGAGAAACACAACGGTAGCCTCCTTGAACGCCTTCTCCTGTTCAGGAGCAATCGTTCCCGTGGAGACACCGGTGACCCAGAACACGTTCATAGCCGTGAGCCATAACGTGGTCTTAGTCTGCCAACGCTTGAAGTATGTACCGGTAAACTTATCCGGTTTCAGTGCAGCGGCAAAGCCACTTGCCGAGAAATTCCTACACATAATAGGTTTTTGGATTGTTGAGTAAATAGGCAATTTCTCGATTAAATTAATCCATGAGTAAATCACTAGCATGGCATTGACTAAGTTGATGACGTACTGACTCTGATCTAAACATGCACGTACTAAGCAAACAGTAGACAAATCTACACATACTGCTAGTACTGCTAATATGAAAATAATCAGGAGTGGGATAAACGAGTTATACCCTCCAGTAGGCCACGCAGAGGCCGCGGCTTTGGTGGCAGCAGCGGCGTCCTCGGCGACCTTCTTGTCGGCTTCAGCTTTCTCGGCGGCGGCACGGTCGGCGTCGGTGGACATGGTGATGACGAAGGCGACGCGGACGTAGAGGAAGTAGACGATCGGAAGCGAGCAGTCGCGTAATCGCTGCCCAAAAACCTATTCGCCCCTCACCCCGTACAGGAACCAGAAGGGCGTGGTTTCGGAGACCTGCTCTCCCGTCGACCGTGTACGTGGCGGACGGGATGGAGTCACCGGCGGCAGCAGCAGCAAAGGAACGACGGTGGGCGTGCGCGTGAGCAGATGTGATCTGTTCGTGGCGGCTAGGGTTAGGAGACACCGCATACTTATAGGCGCAGCCGCGTGGAGAGACGTGGGCTCGACCCACGTCCGAGTCCGTGACAGCCCACGATCCGACGTCTCAGATCGTGGCCCAGCTGTCAGAAAACTCTCCGTTAGTGACTGGCAAAAATAAGCGCGTAGGTGTGAGCTCGGCTCGGCTCAATCCCGCAACCCGCGGCGCATCGTGACGAGGCGGGCGGCGGAGGAGGAGTGCGCGAGGGCCTCTTCTCTTCTCAAGCTCCAATAGCATGTAGAAGAGAAACCCTTATAAACCACTCCAACTCTCCTTCCACTTCCGGGGTGGGACTAAACTTCCCACCACACCTAGTGCCATATAACCCACATGGGCCCTTAGAGATTTTTCAGAAATTGCAATATGGGCCTAGAGCCCATCTCAGATTTCAGCAATCCCCCACCAGATCTCGAGGGCCCATTGTGTCCTCTGTTCCAATTGCTGTTTCGATATACCAGTGTTTCAGTAAAGACCTGTTAAGGTTGAACTTCACCTAGAACAAGTGGCTACACTCCTTCACAACTGAACAATGGACTATGCCTTGAATTGTCAGTTTGGCGTAAAGAAGTTTCACTACATGTCTTACTAGTACTAGGCTGCCGAAGGCTGACCCCTCGGGTGGAGCATATAAGTCACACTCCTGGCCTATTCATGAGCTTACTAGAGATCACCCCAATCTCATAGACTGTGACCAGAAGTCGGGCTCATATAGGTGTGTTCCTCCAAAGATCGCTCTGTAGGATAGCATCTTGCTTTTATGAGCTTTGGAACACATTGAGACCGTAGTCATCCTACCATACAGTATCGAGAGTATTGCATCTCCAACGGAGTGGGTTAGTATAGTTACTCTCCTCAGTTCACCACTGGCTTGTTTTCCCAGGTCCTAGTTCACGGGATCTCCGATCATATAGGTTGGGTTACCACCATGGCAACTCATGTGGGTCTCATACCCATCTCCCTCGATGCATTATCTATCACAACACGTGATAGCCCTTTTGTAAAGGGATCTGCCAGATTCTTAGCCGTATGGACATAGTCCAACGCTATCACTCCGGAGTTTCTTAATTTTCTGACAGCTTCTAATCTCATTCTTATGTGTTTGGTGGACTTCATGTTGTCCTTTGAACTCTTCACCTTGGTGATGACAGTCTGATTGTCACAGTTCATAAGGATAGCCGGAACCGGTTTATCAACCAATATCAAGTCCATCAAAAGATCTCGAAGCCATCTCGCTTCAACACCAGATGTGTCTAATGCCGTTAATTCTGCTTCCATTGTCGATCTCGTTAAGATCGTTTGCTTGCAAGACTTCCAGGAAACAGCGCCACCTCCAAGAGTAAACATATACCCAGTTGTGGCCTTCATCTCATCAGCATCAGAGATCCAATTCGCATCACTATACCCTTCAAGTACCGACGGGTATCCGGTATAGTGAAGTCCATAGTTCATAGTACCTTTCAGATAGCGCATAACTCTCTCAACAGCATGCCAATGTACATCACCCGGTTTGGAAACAAACCGGCTCAGTTTGCTCACAGCAAACGCGATGTCAGGCCTCGTTGCGCTCGCTAGGTACATCAGTGAACCAATGATTTGAGAGTATCTCAATTGATCTTTAGCCATGCCTTTGGACTTTCGAATCAACACGCTAGGATCATATGGTGTTTGAGATGGTGTGCAGTCCGAATATCCAAAGCGACTCAACACCTTCTCAACATAATGGGATTGCAGAAGTGTGATCCCACCCTCATTATTTCTCAGTAGCTTGATATTCAAGATAACATCAGCCACACCAAGATCCTTCATCTCAAAGTTCTGAGACAGAAAGGACTTAACCTCCTCAATGACTTTGAGGTTGGTTCCGAATATCAGTATGTCATCAACATACAAGCACAGTATAACTCCTTCGCCCCCACCATGGCGATAGTATACACATTTGTCAGCTTCATTAACAACGAAGCCAACAGATGTCAGAGTTGTATTAAACTTATCATGCCATTGCTTAGGTGCTTGCTTTAGGCCATATAGAGATTTCAGCAACCTACACACCTTTCTTTCCTGACCATCTATCACAAAGCCATCTGGCTGTTGCATGTAGATTTCCTCATTTAGCTCTCCATTCAGAAAAGCCGTCTTGACATCCATTTGGTGGACGAGAAGACCATGTGAGGCCGCCAACGAGAGTAATACTCGAATGGTGGTCAGTCTAGCCACAGGTGAATAAGTATCGAAGAAATCTTCCTCTTCTTTCTGGTCATAGCCCTTGGCCACAAGTCTAGCCTTGTACTTTTCAATCGTACCATCGGGCCTAAGCTTTTTCTTGAACACCCACTTACATCCCAGTGGTTTGCAACCATAGGGACGGTCGGTGATCTCCCATGTCCCATTAGCCATGATGGAATCCATCTCGCTACGGACCGCATCCTTCCAGTAGTCAGCTTCTGGAGAGGCATACGCTTCTGAAATAGAAGTTGGAGTATCATCCACGAGGTACACAAAGAAATCATCACCAAAGGTCTTTGCAGTCCTTTGTCTCTTGCCCCTACCAAGGGTTTCCTCGTCATCCTCCTCAGGATTTTCATCATGTGTTTGTTCATAATATTCCATAGGGATGGCAGGTTCAGGAGTCTCCTCAGATTCCTGTCTAGAAGTGCTTTGCATATCTCTCATAGGAAAAATATCCTCGAAGAATGTAGCATCCTTAGACTCCATAATTGTACCGATCTTCTGGTCAGGTACCTCAGATTTCACTACTAGAAATCTATAGCCAACGCTGTTCTTAGCGTAGCCCAAATTAATGCAGTCCACGGTCTTATGTCCAAGCTTACGCTTTTTGGGGATCGGCACGTTGACTTTCGCCAAACAGCCCCAAGTGCGCAAGTACGAGAGTGTCGTCCTTCTCTTTGCCCATTTCTCATAGGGAGTGATCTCACTATCCTTTGTCGGAACTTTATTCAGGACATGACATGCCGTCAATATAGCCTCCCCCCACCATGCCTTGGATAAACCCGATGTATCTAACATGGCGTTAACCAAATCAGTTAGAGTACGGTTTTTCCGCTCGGCAACCCCGTTTGACTGGGGTGAATAGGGAGGCGTCCTCTCATGAATAATGCCGTGTTCCGCACAGAAGGAATCAAACTCACTCGAGAAGTACTCTCCACCACGATCTGACCGGACTCGTTTAATTTTCTTTTCAAGTTGATTTTCAACTTCTGCCTTATAGATTTTAAAGTAGTGTACAGCCTCATCTTTAGTATTTAACAGATACACATAGCAATATCTAGTGGAATCATCTATCAATGTCATGAAGTATCTCTTTCCACCTTTAGTCAACACACCATTCATCTCACAAAGATCAGAATGTATGAGTTCTAATGGTGCCAGGTGTCTCTCCTCCGCGGCCTTATGAGGCTTGCGAGGTTGCTTAGCTTGCACACATGAAAGGCACTTAGAACCTTTGGCTAAAGTGAAACTCGGGATTAAATCCAACTTGGCTAGCCGCGTCATAACACCGAAACTTATGTGACAAAGACGTGAGTGCCAAACCTCAGATTCATTAATACTCGAATGAATATGGTTCACGACTTTATTACAGAAGTCTGCGAGGGAAAGGCGGAACATCCCTCCGCTCTCATAACCTTTTCCAACAAATAGTCCATACTTAGTAACAACTAATTTATTAGACTCGAATACCAACTTAAACCCTTCTCTACATAGAAGGGAGCCACTAACGAGGTTCTTCTTGATGGCGGGGACATGCTGCACGTTCTTCAGCTGCACGATCCTTCCCGAAGTAAACTTCAGATCGACCGTGCCAACACCATGAACAGAAGCACTCGCGCCATTCCCCATCAATACGGACCCGTGGCCTGTGACCTGGTAAGAAGAGAACAATGAAATGTCAGCACACACATGAACACCTGCACCTGTATCCACCCACCAATCGGTAGGCTGAAACACTGAAAAAACAGTAAATAAATTACCGTACCCAGATGCACCATTCTCATTGTTGCTCACAATCATGTTGACAGACTTGGAGTCCTGTCCTGACTTCTTAAACTTGTTTGGGCACTTGTTGGCCCAATGTTCAGCCGAACCACAAGTAAAGCAGCCCTCATCCTTCTTGTTCTTCTTGAAGGTCTTCTTACCCTTCTTCTTAAAGTCGGCAGTCTGTTGTACACCGTTCTTTCCCCTGGGCTTGTGGGAATTGGAGTTCTTCTGATGCACCATATTGGCCACAGAAGTTCCTTCGACCCCTTTTCCGTGCGAGTCCTTTGCCCTTGAGTTCTGCTCAACACTCAGATGGCCAATGACATCCTCCACAGAGAATTCACGCCTCTGATGTTTCAGAGTGGTGGCAAAGTTCCTCCAGGAATTGGGGAGCTTAGCGATTATGCAGCCCGCGACAAATTTGCCCGGTAACTCGCACTTAAGAAGCTCAAGCTCCTTAACAATGCATATTATCTCATGAGCCTGCTCCAATACAGGACGGTTTTCAACCATCTTGTAATCGTGGAACTGCTCTATAATATACATCTCGCTCCCTGCATCGGCAGCCCCGAACTTAGATTCGAGCGCCTCCCACAAGTCCTTGGCAGACCGCATATGTAAATATGCATCAACCAGCTTATCTCCAATCACACTCAGAACTGCCCCGAGGAACACTACGGTGGCCTCCTTAAACGCCTTCTCCTGTTCAGGAGCGATCGTTCCTGTAGGAGTCACACCGGCGACCCAGAACACGTTCATGGCCGTGAGCCATAAGGTGGTTTTAGTCTGCCAACGCTTAAAGTACGTCCCCGTAAACGGGGACGGTTTCAGTGCAGCAGCAAAACCAGAATTCGAAAAACTCCTACAGATATTAGGTTTTTGGATTGATGAGAAAATAGGCAGTTTTTCGATTAAATTAATCCATGAATAAATCATGAGCATGACATGGACAGCATTGATAACATACTGATTATGATCTAACAGAGCATGTACTACGCATATAGTAGAGACATCTACGCATACCGCTAGTACTGCTACAACAGAAAGAAACACGAGAGGGATAAGCGATGTATACCCTCCAATCGGCCACGCGGTGGCGGTGGCGGTGACAGCAGCCGCGGCATCCTCGGCGGCCTTCTTGTCGGCCTCGGCTTTCTCAGCGGCGGCACGGTCGGTGTCGGTCGACATGGTGATGATGAAGGTGATGCGGACGTAGATGAACAGAAGCGAGCAGTCGCGTAGTCGCTACCCAAAAACCTAATCGCCCCTCTCCCCGTACAGGATCCGGAGAGGCGTGGTTTCGGCGGCAGCAGCAGCAGAGGAACGACGTGGGCGTGGAGGCGGAGATGCGTTCTGTTTCGTGACGGCTAGGGTTGGCAGCGCCCCACATATAGGCCGCGCGTGGAGAGACGTGGGCTGAACCCACGTCCAAGTCGGTAGCCCATGATCCGACGTCTCAGATCGTGGCCCCACCTGTCAAAGACTCTCCGTTCCTGACCGGCAAAAAGAAGCGCATAGGAGTGAGCTCGGCTCAATCCCGCAACCCGCAACCCGCGGCGCGGCGCGTCGTGACGAGGCGAGGCGAGGCGAGGCGAGGCGTGGCGTGGCGAGGCGAGCGGAGGAGGAGGAGTGCGCGAGGGCCTCATCTCTTCTCAAGCTCCAATAGCATGAGGGAGAGAGTCCCTTATAAACCACTCCAACTCTCCTTCCACTTCCAAGGTGGGACTAAACTTCCCACACACCTAGTGCCATATAACCCACATGGGCCCTTAGAGATTTTTCAGAAATTGCAATATGGGCCTAGAGCCCATCTCAGATTTCAGCAAGAAATGGAGGTTGGTTGACGCTACATCTGGATACTTATGTTTTAACTTGAGCATCTCGTGCTTCCATGGAGAAAAGAAAGAGAAGAATGGGGGTAATAGGCTTTGGATCTTGAGTTGTGGTCCGCCGAAGTGGCTTCTCATGTGTTGGAATTGCAATTGCCCTTGACACTTGTTTTAGGAGCACATTACATGTGGCACTAGCTGGGGAGCTACGGCGCCTGCTTCTGCTCTTATCCTCATCATGAGGGCTAGGCCTCAACGGTAGATAAACGGCCTATCTTGCTCCTATGCAGGATCTTCTAGCTGAAGGGCGACCGTTCGGAGATCTGACATTGAGGCAAGTTCGATGCCACCTCCTTTTCTTCCTCCGAGCATGAAAACCAAAAGGGAGGCGGATTTCCTTCAGGGTGGGTGTCTCCTTCTAATTCCAAAGATCCCCCATCCTAAGGATATGAAGGATTTTCGACCGATTAGCCTATGCAACATCGTGTGTAAAATCATTTCCAAACGACATCATGTATAAAATCATTTCCAAACGTCTGGTACATAGAGTCTAGGCGCTCCTGACGGATCTTATTTCGGAAAAAAAATGTATTTTTATCCTATAAGTTTACTCTGATAATTATATCACAGCTTTTGAGTTTATCCATCATGTACGGTCTTTCAGGAATGATGCCCGAGCACTCTGTGTGTACAAATTGGATCTCTTGAATCTTATGATTATGTTGACTAGGAGTTTTTGGAGAAGTCCTTGCTCAAATGGGGCCTTTCTCAGGCATGGATGTCCGGGATTAAGGTGTGTGTCTCCTCGGTAAAATACTTTGTGAAATTCAATGGGAAAATTCTTGAATCGTTCACTCTTTCACGTGGTCTACACTAAGGTAATCCATTTTCTCCTTTTTTATTCCTTTTTGTTGTAGATGCTTTATCCGCGTAGATCAACAAAACAATGACGGAGGATGCACTTCAAGGAGTCGGTGTCTGTAGAAGAGCATCGTTTTTTGCATCTCTTTTTTGCGAATGATTGTTTGTTATTCTTCCACGCTTTTGAGCAGCAGGTGGTGTTGGTAAAGGGCTTGTTGAACACTTATGCTTCATCGACGGGTCAAATCATAAACCCTTCCAAGTGTTCCATCATTTTGTCAGATAATTCCCTACCAATGGTATATGAGGAAGTAAAAAAAAATGAGGTGACACAACAAATTTTTGAGCCCAAGTATTTGGGGATTCTTGTTTCGGAGGGGAGAAGGTATAAAGGGATGTTTGAAATGGTGCAAGCAGCATTAAGTAGAAGACTTGTTGACTGGAGTGAGAAATACATGTCTTGATGATGAGCGTTACTTGTCCTGTCAGTGTCAGTTTGTGATGATCTCACAAGGCTTATGTGACATTATTGGCGGGGAGTGAGAAAATGAAAACGTAAGATAGCATGGTTGAGTTGGAACAAGATGGTGCTTTCCTCAGGGTAAAGGTGGTATGGTCTTCCACGACGTGAGAGCTTGTAACCAAGCTCACAAGCTCTTCTCGCAAAGTAGGCATGGCGGTTACTGGATACCCCTGGCAGTTTATGTGCCCGCTTGCTATGGGCAAAATATTATCCCAATGGTAATCATATCTTGATACAACCCGATTCCAGGGAGGCTTTCTATATTGACCTTAACATGGGCTGGTTTGTATCGTTCGGCACATGGACAATTGTTTACAAAGATTAATTAGATTGTTGTCCAATATGAAGTGACAGATCGTGTGGCAAACTATAGTCGCACATCCCATGTCCCCATGTATTAAGGACCTTGTGCCTCTCGATTGTAATTCTATACTTGATGAATAAAACTCATTATTGTCTAGGGGAAGAAAAAAATGTGCACTTGGAAAGTAGATCGATCGATCGGATTAGAAAGAGGGCCGTCTATCACGCTACCTAGGTGGCACTTACTAACCAAATAGAGGTTCTCAATAAAAAAACTAACCAAAAAAATTATGAGAATCGGCTCCATTTGTGGTGGCGTGAATGAAGTCTAGGCCAGCACTGGAATAATCCATTTTTTGTTGCGGTTAGAGGGCAGATCAGAGAAAGGGGGGATCTGGGCTGTGGTGCGCCATGTGGTCGGTAGTTACTAGAGTCACGTACTAGTTCCAAAATCCTATCTATATAAAGGCCGCATGGCACTATCTCACTCACTCACTCATAAACACAACCAATGACGAGCTATGTGGTGGGTGGGCTAGGGGGGCAGTGCCCCCCCCCCCCCAAAAAAAAACCTGGAGAGATCCCTGAAGAATATTTTTTGAAGGGCTTAAATTAGAAAAAGATAGTGTTTGCCTCTCCCACCTACAGCGCGCCCACGTGGTTTTGCTTGCATGTCCACCTGATGAACCAGGCGGGCCAGATCCGGGTTAAGCTCGCGTTTAGATGCGATAACCTCTACGTTGTAACCGATGCATGCGCTTCTTGCACCCACCGTGTTGCCTTGTTAAGCATGGTTAATAATAAAGCCAAGCTATATGGAGTTGTCATGCCACTTGTAGCCATCCTAATAGCCCACTCATACAATAGTTAGTTAGACTAGTGTGCTATATCATTAATATATAGCATACCTCTTTCTCTCATAAAGGTTGTTGGGACTCGTGCTACAGCCGGTTGTAAGCTTGTAGCCCACTTGTCTTCTCTCTCCTCTCTTCTCCAACTAGACACACCCTATTGTATTTGCTCTTATAGCCCGCCTACATCACTCTATTGTACTTGCTCTTGGAGTAATAATCAATAAAACAATTATCACGTTCCCCTTGTCTTGTTATTATGCTCTTCTTCTTCTTCTTCTTCCGGTCAGTGTCCTATGTCTGTTGTGTTCCCCTCCTCTCTTCTTGTTAGTATTCTCACATCTCAATATTTGTTCCACTCAAAAAGATCTTTAGCACTGCCCGCCACATTATTATACAAGCAGCATGCTCTAGGTGATGAGATCTGCCATATCGGTTTAAGTACTTTTATTTGATCTGCCATGTTCTAGTTGATATATCGATAACGTTTATTACATGTGATTAAGATTATTAGATGTGAAGTTCATACACTTCCTGTGTATTTCTATTCTTTTTGATTGATTTTCATAATGTGTAACAATGTAAGGAAACATGATGGTATATTTTACTCTTCCGATGACAGTCATGGTGGAACCATTTGCAAAAACCAAATTTCGGGGACTTGTGCTAACCATCTATACCTAATTAAGATGGTGCATATGGTATGTTAATTTGAGGGCAGAATCCAGCATGGTTTTGACTACTCCATCCATCCATTTTTACAAGGCCTAACCCCAAATTTCATTTTGCCATAATTACGAAGGCACATTAGCTAAACGATGCGTCCACAATTTAATTCTCTCTCGGAAGCCACATGTGGCCCCTCCATCCCCTCCTTGAGAAAACGAGTTGGCCGTCATATTAATGAATGGCATGCATACAAACAACCTTTAGAAATGAGGTAATATCACCGGGAGTCATAGAACTTGCACTTGATGTTCAATTTGATGCTAGAACTTTAAAAACATGGATTTGTGGTCACTGAACTTGACATCACATGCAAATACGGTCACAAAATATGCATGCTGATGTATCAGGGTGTATGGCCCCACTTGTCAGTGAGTGATGAGTATGGCTGACTCATTTTTGCACAAAACACCCTCACTTTTTTTATTTGCAGAAAAGGTCGATCACTGTACTCCATATAGGTACGAAAATTAACACAAAAATGGGGAGCCTCGAGTCGAACCCGTGACTGATGTTCACGACAAGCCACTCTAGCCAACCACCCTTCCCTGTTCACACATCAAGCACGGATAGCAAATTTAGATATATTGAACGTGGAGCTTAAATGATATTTATTTTTTTCGCATCTATGAGCAGTGGGTGTACATCTACATGCCATTTATGCTATTTTACATGTCCTGTTTTTTTACCTGAAACATGTAGAGGCTCGCACTGCTACGGTTGGTTCCGTTAAGCAGGACGAGAAGTCATGTTCAGGTAGGTTGACGCATTAAGATCAACATATAATGCCATCAACACAGTACTTACAAAGTGGAGCAGTAAAACAATGGGAGTGATACTAATTGCACATCAGGAAGGTTTGACAGAGCAGTAAAATTGAGTGACATTTCAAGAATCAAGCCCTATGCATGGAAATTTGTTCTTGCTCCCTTTGTCACTCTGGCTGGCTGTACATGCAAGATGCATGTTTTTGGGAAAAACAGTAATGTTCTAAGAATATTTTACACACAAACAATCGTTAGTAAATAAAAACATTTTGGTCAAAAAGTAAATAAAAACATTCAAATATGCACCTCTGTATTATACAAAAACAATATTTAGTTAATATCGACATTGAAAATGTTTTTTAAATAAATATGTTTAATGCATCCAAAAAATATATACACTCGCGGCTTATATTTAAATTATGCAAAATGATGAATTCAAACACTTACTAAATATTTATGAATATTCACTTGATTACAATTTTTACTCATGACTTATATTCAAAAAATTATATAATTTAAATATTAGACATGATTGAATATTCATGTCAACAGTTTACATTTTAAATTATGAATATTTTAAATTATAAAAATATAGAACTATACAAATGTGAGAATAGCTACTGAAATGTTTGTATAATTAAAATAATATTTTTACTTGTAATTTTGGAAATATTTATGTTCTTTTAAATGTACAAACATTTTTATAATACATAAATATTATTTAAATATATTAATATTTTAAAATAATACATGAATTTTTTAGAAGTAAGTTATTTTGTGTATGTACAATATTTATAACACATGAATATTTAGATGTTATTTTTGTTACTGAAATTATAATTTACATAGTGTCTACAAATTTTTAGGATACTAGGAAACATGCCAGTGCGGTGCAAGGGGAGAAAAAAATATAGCACGTACCCCTTACTTGATAAGCACGCGTATCACTGCTTACCCTCCTTCCAATATATTTCTTGTAATGAGTAACAACTACTTGACAAATGACAGGAGATAGAAAACAAAGGAGCCGCCTCATGACCTTCTCCCTCGCCTCCGTGTTGCGATGGGGAGGGAAACCCGAAATCGCATTATGAGTGAGGATGGAACAACAATCACCTACTGGCTAGTATTTCCTGTGATTAAAGAACACCACATAAAAACATTGAATGGGATCTTTGGATTCTTGTATCAATCAAAAAGTCACATTCTATGTTTCACCTTGGTCTTCAAAGAATGAGCCAATGAGTCTGGAATATTCAGCTACCAACATATAGGTATATCAATATTTGTCATGCACCTTAAGAAAATTGCAATTCTTGATGTAAAACATTTGTTACATCAGTTTCCTTTTAGATTCATTTGTGCTAGACATTATGGAAAATATCATATGCATCTACACCATTTATTGCTTCATCTATAATTCAACAGAGAACATGGCAGGGAGACAAAACATAAATAAAGAAAAATGAGAGACCTAAATAACCATGATGCCGCATCCAAAAGGAAAGTAGTAACCTATACAGAAGGCCTCTTCAATAGTAATAGTACTCCAATAATTACGTGTGGATGTATATTGCCGGTATGTACTGTGTATATCAATTAGACTGATTAGCCTATGCAACGTCGTGTATAAAATTATTTCCAAACATCTGGTAAATAGAGTTTGGCCGCTCTTGACGGGTCTTATTTGGGAAAACCAAAGTATTTATACTTATACGTTTAATCTTTGGTAACTCTATCACAACTTTTGAGTCTGTCCATCATATACAGTGTTTGAGGAATGATGCCCCGGCACTGTGTGTGTACAAACTGGATCGCTCAAAAGCCAATGATCATTTTGAGTGGGCCTTGCTTAAATGGAGCTTTTCTCAGGCATGGATGTCTATAAACTTCAGTTGGAAAAATCTTGAACCTTTCACTCCTTCATGTGGGTCTACGCCAAGGTGATCCATTATCTCGTTTTTTATTCTTTTTTGTTGTTGATGCTTTGTCTACGCTGATCAACAAAACTATGGTGGAGGATGGTCTTCAAGGAGTCGGTATCTGTAGAAGAGCACCGTTATTTTGCATCTCTTTTTACAAATGATTCTTTGTTATTTTTCCACGCTTCTGAGTAGAAGGTGGTGTTGGTAAAGGGCTTGCTGAACACTTATGCTTCATCGACGGGTCAGCTCATAAACCCTTCCAAGTGCTCCATCATTTTCTCTGATAATTCTCTGCTAGCGGTATCTGAGGAAGTAAAAAAATATTTGAGGTGATGGAGCAATTTTTGAGCCCAAGTATTTGGGGCTTCCTTTCCCAGAGGGGAGAAGGCGTAAGGGGATATTTGAAACGGTACAAGCAACATTAAGTAGAAGACTTGTTGACTAGATTAACAAATACATGTCTTCAGGAAGCAAAGAGCGGTTAATTAAAGTAGCGGCTCAAGCCATCCCCACATATGCGATGAGCGTTACTCGTCCTGACGGCGTCGGTTTGTGATGATCTCACAAGGCTTATGTGACAGTATTGGCGGGGAGCGAGAAAATGAAAATGTAAGATGGCATGCTTGAGTTGGAACAAGATGGTGCTTCCTTAGGGTAAAGGTGGAATGGGTTTCCATGACATGAGAGTTTTTAACTAAGCTCTTCTCGCAAAGCAGGTATGGCAGTTACTTGATACCCCTGACAGTTTATCTACCCGCTTGCTATGTGCAAAATATTATCCCAATGGTAATCATATCCACGACCCGATTCCAGGGAGGCTTTATATATTGACCTTAACATGGGTTGGTTTGGATCGTTCGACATATGGACAATTGGTTACAGAGATTAATTAGATCATTGATGTCCAATAGGGAAGTTTATTCGGCTTAAGATCCAACAGGAAGAGAATGAAGTGGTAGGTCGTGTGGCAAACTATAGTCACACAACCCATGTCCCTCATATATTGAGGAACTTTTGCCTCTCGATTGTAATTATGTACTTGATAAACATAACTCGTTATTGCCCTGGGGAAGAAAAAAAAAAGGTGCACTTGCATCCTCCCCCAGCGGCCATCACGTCGGCTTGTACAAATCGCTAGGTGTAGGTGTAGCCCGGCCGTGCATATTTGATTGATTGTGCGACTAATTGGCACCAGGACGGAATTGATCTGATTAGCAAAGGCCCTATATCACGCTACTAGCAGAGTTGGATAGTTAGGAGGACAATGATATCTTTTGCTCATCAAGGTTCAAGTTCTGAATTTGACATTGATTCTCGCATTATTTCTGGATTTAGCGATGTTTGTTCAATGGAAGGAAACGTTTCCGTTAATTACTAGTGCCGACTCAGTCTCTCAAAGGTGTTCATAGGGATAGTGTGAGCGTATGCTCGTGTGTGTGAGTGATTTTGATTGTACCGTGTTAGAAAAAGCAGAGTAGAGTACAAGCTACACAGTACAAATTAATGAGAATGAATGAAGTCTAGGCCAGACCATTGGAATAATCCAATTTTTGTTGTGGTTGCAGCCGTCCCCCGAAAGATGATAGGCGAGAGAGGGGAGGATCTGGCCAGGGTGCGCCATGTAATCGGTAGTTACTAGAGTCGTGCGAAATACACTTTGGTTCCTGGTTGTATATACACTGTATATGAAAATTATTTTTAATAATTAAACAAAACATAAAAATAATTAAGAACTACTTTTAGAATAAACTTGACTTACTTGCCACTAGTATATAAATTTTCACAAAAAAAAAACAACATTGACTTGACAGCGAAAAAGACAAAATTTATTTGCTATTATAGGTCGCTATTCATGCTATTTTGACAAAAAAATGTCTTTTTTAAAGCAAGTCAAAGAGTAATTTTCTTTTCATGGAACTTTTCTCACGAGTGCAATGGAAGATCAAGTTTATTTTAAAAATATTTTCAGAAATTTTTGAGTTTTTGTTGAAT